>NC_056728.1:508438487-508630987 GCF_019279795.1 Protopterus annectens | reverse complement strand
GATTACAAATCAGAATCTAACACAGTCCCAAGTAAACCCTCCTAGAACTACTGATATTAGGAGGAAAGGTGGCGGAATACATGTAATGAATAATGACAACATGTAAGAGTCATAAACAGCATGTACCTCAGACAATGTGTATGAATACATATGTGCTCTGTGTCCGTCAATGTGTCAGGTTAAAAGCACCAACCTTCTAAATGTGTCCCTGAGGTCGTTATGCAGTGTCCCTTATTCAGTGTTCATTCTTCCCCATTCGTATGAGAGGTCTGATAGTGAGAGAAAGCACATGTTCCGCCGACTAACTTAGAAAGTTGATAGAATAATAGGGTTGGGGTTACCACCTGTCCACCTTTGTGAGGGACACTCCCCTTTGGGCAGTTGTGTCCTGCATAATAACTGTAATTAAGGCAAATGTCCTGTGATTTAGTGCAAAGATTACCTATATTGTCTGTAGTAGTTGCATAAAACAATTATGTTCATCTAAAACACTTAAATGTTATAGGTAACAGTATAAGCAACTATAATGCTACAAGAGTAACCTTTTATTTAGTCAAAACAGTGAAGTACTCCCCTTTCTACTGGCTAAGGGTGTGTTGCCTCACAAAATCTGAAGTCTACATACAGGTCCTATAGGGTTGCCACCTTTCCAAATGGCCAGAGTGGGACATGTTCTGTAGAAATGTCAGACATTCCAGGACAAAACATACCTACAGCCATGCATAGTACAGGATTACACTTATTTTCACAAAAAAAGCTTAATCTAGTTGCATTTGAATTGCTTATGCTACTTCACATAACATATAGAAATGTCATATATAAAATAACTGTTTTATGCAATTATTAATGAAACGTAGAATATAATAATGTCTTGTAATCGGGACATGTGCTATATCTTGATTATTTTCGCAGTGTCCCTCGCAAAGTGGGACATGTGGTAACCCTAAAGTCCCACCTTCGCCAATTGAAAAGGTGGCAAACCTATAATAGGTATGCGGTAGCATGACTCGTCTGACGAATGTGGCTCCCACAACCCAACTACTTATCTTTATTGCAGAGTCTCGGTTCCCATGTATCAGCCAGATGGGAGCAGAGTGTATGCTGAACACACAAATGTGATTAATTCACTGGACAGAACACACAAATATGAATGATTCACTGGACAGGCCGCTAATTCCGTACAGTCGAACGCCATGTCGCCGCCTAATAGGCAGCCATTCCCGATACTGTATTCATGTATTCCGATGTAATAGGCATCACAAGGTGGGAGCACATTGTATGAGGTACACACAAATATGGTTGTGTCACTGGACAGGCCGCTGATTCCGTACAGTCGAACACAATGCGGTCGCCTAATGGGCAGCCACTCCCGATACTGTAGTCATGTAGTCCAATGTAATAGGCATCACAAGGTAATATTGTGGTCCTCGCTCACACCCAGGGGTATGAATGACAGATGCAAGCACCAATGTCAGTGCATTAGCAAGTGCGGGAGTGAGCAGGTGTAAGCATGTTTGGCTACCAGTATGCGAGTATTGCACTGGTTAAGCAATGTAGAGGCTAACCGAGCATAAGAGGCTATAACCAGAGGTCAGCAGTGCCTAACACTGCGCAAACCCATGCACACCTGCTCCCAACTGCTTTAATGTGCCTTACTCCCTCCGTATCCAATGGGCTTGTTCTGCCCTGCAACCAACTAAACGTCCTTTGCAAGGTTCGGAACCAGGACCCTGCGCACACAGCTAATGTGTATTACCAATACGCCATGGCAGATATACAGACAACGGACAGTGCCAGAAACATACCATACAGTGCAGTCATTCAACAGTGTAGGAATGTATCCCATCATGTAGCTGTACATGTGAGTGTTTATGTCCAGCATATAGGTGCATACATATATAGAGATGTATCAGGAACATACCATGTGGCAACAAAGCATTACAAACGAATGAAATGGGAAAAACCAGTGATGCCTGTATTATGTAGTGGTGTTGCTCTATGTGATCACAAGACTCCCTCAGACAGACATGTGTCAGTCATACACGCAAATAGTTGTACATTGGTCGTATACATCACTCTGTGCATGTAATGTACATTAACACAACAGTACCTGTCCAATCATTATGTGTGAACAGTACTCTTGCAATGTGCTGTGTGCAACATCATCATCGTGATAAAGGTAAATGGGGTAACCATAGAGGGACAGGTAGTGTTTTGTGTATAATGGAGTCGACCTCCTCACGTGTACCTGGACCATGTAGGAGTGATGTGCATACCAGGATTGTGCGCCTGAGGGACAGGGGTGAGGATAACAGTAATATGTGATGATGCATATTACAAAGGTTTCATGTGTCCAGTGGGCACATGTGTGTAATGGGCAGCTATGTATAGGGTCCTAAGATGGTGTCCTAGGAGCTGAATGGCCTTATGTGTCCATAGGTGAGGGTCAGATGTCGGGGAAGGAGTGTAGGTATGGC
Source organism: Protopterus annectens (assembly GCF_019279795.1). Taxonomy (NCBI): domain Eukaryota; kingdom Metazoa; phylum Chordata; order Ceratodontiformes; family Protopteridae; genus Protopterus; species Protopterus annectens. The sequence goes on along the minus strand of NC_056728.1, from coordinate 508,628,510 downwards.
CGTGGAGGATAGGTAGGAGAACAGAAATGACACCATACAGGGTTGGTATATGACACATGTGGGGGGATACACCCTCAATGGGGATGGGTCTTCGGCATTCAAAAGCCCATGGGAACAGTGGGACAGAGGTCCCCAGCCATGGATAACTGCCACTGCACCTACACAGCTGCAAAGGAGGCAGTGGTGGGAGCTGTCCTGGAGGGGCAGCATCACCCTGTAAATGTGACACTCTGCCATTCAACTGGTGTATCTGGCTTCGTAACCCTTAGGGAGCCACCAACACAACACATCCGGGACCGCACAACAGCAGATATGTAACTGTCTGGTCCCGCTCCCAAGGGGGACATGCTCCATCCTCAGTGGTGGTATCACCAGAAGGTGGTGCAGAGCCAACAGAGGTTTATGTCTATGGCTGGGCCCCAGATGTGCTAGTGCCCGGTGCCATGGTCAGCTGAAGTGAGACAGGAGGTACTGCCGGGACCTCCCAACCCACTCAGCCTATGGTGTTGTGTTTTAAACCAACATATGGCTTAGTGATAGACAGCAGCATACAGGCTTACCTATGACAGTATGCATAGATCTCACCAGCAACCCAACACAACAGATGGTATACATTTGCAGAGGGAGCACAACACATGCATATATACCACATGCCAACTGTGCAATGTGTAGTAGACATGTGACCACAGCTATGAACAGTTGCCTGTCATTGGCTTGTCACAGGGAATCCCACACAGTGTCAGTCATACCACTGTCTCATGTGACACATGTCCAGTCAGGGATGCGATGGCAGTAACACATCCCTATCATCATGTACTGTCTGCAATCCTCACACCATTCTTCTTCTGTGCACAGATGTGTGTTCAGTGGGTAACACAGGAAACAAATGGTTGCACACACTGACCAGTTCACAGATGGCCCTACAGATGGGGGTCCCTCATGAACAGAGTCATGTCTGTATTATAACATGCAGAATAGCCATTACCAGACACGTTAAACAGGCAGTAGTCTCAATGCAGCATAGCTACACTTACATGCTGTAGTTAAGTGTGGCACATCACCCTTCTGTCATTAGGCTATTTCCCACTGTGGAAAATGATTGAGGTACATCCAGATATTATCTGTGATGCCGTGTCAGAACACCACATCCAGGTATCACTCACAGTGACTGTCATGGCCAGATAATAACATGCTTCCCTAGATAGTGTACTGTGTTTATCATGTGGATGGCTATGGGAACACCATCACAGCTGTACCACATGCAATCAGCTAGAGGAGGACTGCAATAGGTGCAGAGACCATCACCTGGCCATTTCCATCTTTTACAATACACATGCTGCTGCTGTGCAGGTGTACACCTTCACATCCACCAGAGAGTGTGTGGGCGGGACAGGCAATGTACACCAGGGAAGGGCTTGGAGACTTAACCATAAGCATCATCTGCCACACGCTGAATAATACATGGGCAAACCTCTGACTACTCATTATTATTATTACATGTGCATGACATTACTACATGTGCCACAAAGGCGATGTGTTGCTGTGCTGTAAGAGCATGTGTGTAGGTGAGTGAGTGCCATCTGCAACAGATATAATAGACATACATTAGGTGTGGCACACATGTCAGTCCACGTGAATGGATGCCATTGCCACTACAACCACACTTTCTAATGGACATGCATTGACACCTTTTCCAGGGCCACAAATACACAATGTAACTACTTAGTTTGCCATACCGCAGTAATGCACAGGAACACATGCACCACAGGAGTTATCTGGAAGTTCTATGGGCTAGGGCATGTGAAAGTGCTTGACAACTGTTGGTATGCCAACGAGGTTTATACTGGGAGTGACTGTGGTTGGGAGCATCACAACCCACACGCAGACACAGGGTGCCAGTACTGGCATGCAGGTATGCATTGCTCCGTGGGTGTGTAGTGTTTGGCTGTGCAAGATGGCTGTACAAGGCTGGGTGAGGGGTAAGCCTTGCCATTGCATCACAAGACAATGGTGTGCAGTGCAGGGGTGTAGTGTCTGCATTGCCCCACACAGATGGGTACTGCATTATCTGGCCTGACATCCTGGTTACCAGTGTGTAGGGCCATAGTTTTGCAATGCATGCCATGTCTGTGTCTGATAGTCCTTCACATGGACATTGCCTGGGATGTGCATGCCCCACAATATTGTACATTGACATGTGCAGGTGTACCTGATTTGGCAGACACATGTAGTGTACACAGCCTGTTATACCTCAATATGCTAATACTGGCCTGGTGTGGCGAAACCTGCCTATAGTGAGTAGGTCGGCCCTGCACCTGCATGGATAGTATGATACAGGTATTCCATGGTGTCAATTGCATGGGTCCTTACAGGGCACATGTGTACAGCATTGTCTGGCCTTAGTGGATCACATTTGATGGCACCACATACGTTGCAGGCATTCAGTGTGGAACATAGTGAAGGCACAATGTCCGTATATATGTGCCTATTGTAATGCTGTACAGGGTGCCATGTCCTCTGCAGGCCACTGCATTCACACCATGCCTACTATCTGTCCTCAGTGTGCATGTTACTAGCAACATAGTGGGATATCTGAGGCAAGGTTGTATGTGCATGGCACATGGGTGCAGGACATATACTGGGTACTAGTAGGGTTACATAACTAGTTCACCAGGCCTTTTGCCAGATGTATGGGTATGGCTTGCCAACACAGTGCCATGGCTGACTGACAGCTGTACTTCTGGCTGCATACTTAGTTCACCAGGCCTTTTGCCAGATGTATGGATATGACTTGCCAACACAGGGCTGTGGCTGACTGACAGCTGTACTCCTGGCTGCATACTAAGTTCACCAGGCCTTTTGCCAGATATATGATTATGACTTGCCAACACAGTGCCGTGGCTGACTGACAGCTGTACTCCTCGTGAGGTGGCCAATGTGTCATAAGACAGATACCATATAGGAAAACTACAAAACCCACTCCCAGACATGTCCAATGGTAAGACAATCACGGCCACCTCTACACAGGCTCTGACAGACAAACACACACTTGCCATGTCCTGTATACAAATTCATACCGTATCACACTGCAGCAACATGCGTTTAGGGCATGCGCTATGGTGAATACTACAAAGCACTGTACTTGTCTCATGCAGGCGGACACACACACTTGGCACGTCTGGGATTAGAACACCAACCTAACTACTTTACTACCCTACAGCATTACGCAGTTACAGAATACGCTACCAAGAGTACTGGGACACAGCACTCCCAGAGGTGTATTTGTAGATGGGTGACATCAGCGGCCTTGCTAACGGTGGGTATAAGAAATGTATGGAGTGTGAGCATTATAAAAGCATTACTCAGTCCTCAGGCAAACGGACACACACACACACACACACACACACACACACACACACACACACACACACACAGCACGTGTGGGACTAGAACACAGCATTACGCAGTTACAGAACGCGCTACCGAGATTAGTGGGACACAACACTTCCAGAGGTGTATTTGTAGATGGGTGACATCAGTGGCCTTGCTTACGGTGGGTATAGGAAATGTATGGAGTGTGAGCAGTATAAAAGCATTACTCAGTCCTCAGGGACACACATACACACACACGGCAAGTGTGGGACTAGAACACCGACCTATCTACTTTACTACACTACAGCATTGCACAGTTACAGAACTCGCTACTGAGATTACTGGGACACAGCACTCCCAGAAATGTATTTGTAGATGGGTGACATCAGCGGCCTTGCTAATGGTGGGTATAAGAAATGTATGGAGTGTGAGCAGTATAAAAGCATTACTCAGTCCTCAGGGACACACATGGCAAGTGTGGGGCTAGAACATCGACCTAACTACTTTATTGCACTACAGCATTACGCAGTTACAGAACACGCTACTGAGATTACTGGGAATCAGCACTCCCAGAGGTGTATTTGTAGATGGGTGACATCATCGCCTTGCTAACGGTGGGTATAAGAAATGTATGGAGTGTGGGCAGTCTAAAAGCAATTTACAGTCCACTGGCAAATGGGGACAGACATACACACATGCCAGTGGCGGGAACGGAACACCTGCCTATTTACGGATTCCTATTACAATACTACATACTTACGAATCATGCCACACAGACTACACATTTCAAGGCTGTCATTATGACCTTCTGTGAATGTGGACATCAACAGGGATGCTGGTAGTAGAGATGTACATACCTGTAAACCTGTGTGTTTAAAGTAGGAATCCATCCTGACCTGGAGTATGCCCATCTGTGGAATGGACGACTACTACCACTATACAGGGTTACAATGGCCATGCCTATACACAGATGCACATAACCAACACAAGGTATCACTGGGCATGCTCACACACTTAGTAGCATAGGGCTGTTCGGAATGCACTATGTTTCCATCTACACAAGGATATACTGGGCATGCTCATACTCCTAGTAGCACAGGGCTGACTGGGATGCACTCTGATGCATGCTCACACACTTAGTAGCACAGGGCTGGTCGGAATGCACTACTATGTGTCCATCTACACAAGGATATACTGGGCATGCTCATACTCTTAGTAGCACAGGACTGACTGGGATGCACTCTGATGCTAAACATGGAAGGCCACAGTGGCCATGCTATTACAGGTAGACGTAAAGAACACATTGTAATTGGCTCTGGTGTTAGTAGTTGTCATTGTTAGCAGGAATGCTGCTCTACATATATTTGACGCCGGTCTTTTACACAATATCTTCTGTCATTCTGGGATGACATGGCTGACAGTAGGCAGGCCTTTGTCACTTATCACATACATTCATGATTCAAAGGAGTGGGGATATTACCCAAGTCGCATCCGCCCACATAGTGCCATTCCAAGGCAAATGTCCTAAAACAGGTTAACTCCCATACACCTACAGGGCAACTGCATTGTTTTCTTATGCTAACCAGTGCTAGATGTGTAGTGCCCATGTTCACAGCTGGTCACTGTAGATCCAACAATGGGGAGCACTGACATCTGTGCAGTGAGGAACACTTGGCTGATGGCTCTGTAGTGCACAATAACACTACCATATACCTCAGAACCTAGCACTACCACCATATATATCAGAACCATACATGTGGGCCATAACACAGGTACAGACCACTCCAGGTGGTGAACCCACATACATAAAATTCCACTCACATGTACTGACCAGTCCCCCCCAAAAGGCATCACAGATGAGTCATGTGCAGGACAAAGTGTCACATGCTGCATTCTAGGATGTAAACCTCAGATACCACCATGCCCTCAGACCACCAACACGCATCCATACATGTTGTATGACATAGAAGAGTACACCACCATGTGACCCTTGACTTGTGTACTGTACTAAGCTCTACATCAGTTGTAGAGAGTACACATGCACTGACACAGTTGCATCATGTGTTATGCAATGCAATGATACCACTGTCTGTGACCAGGTCAGCTGTACACATACCAGGGGCTCTTGGTACTTTCCACCATTAGCAGATGACAGTTGCTGTACACCAGTACACACCCTCATGTATGGGTATGACATACATGTACCTGCCCTGGGTATGTACATGCCACACACAATATACATGTAAATAGCATAGCTGTTGTTGTTTTTGTGCAAACAGGTGGCTACAGCCATTACACACATGCACATGGAATGTAGGTCCATGGCTGCTGAATGCTAACAGTACATAAGGTGTGATATCAGTGTTGACAGAGGTAACATTCTCTCTGTACTGGTCACCCATTACACCCATCATATCATACAACAGTCCATGTGTCATGTATGTCATTACACATGTCCACCAGTTGCAATGCCTACAAACATGCCCAAATGTCAGGATTGTAGGACCTACACACCTGTACATGTAGTGTTGTGCATTCAGATAACATGCGTGTGAAGTTGCTGATGTATGCAGGTGACGTGTATCCTAGTACATCATGCAGTTACAGTGTAGCCTCAACATTGCCGACTGTATATGGTGATATGCTGAATGTAAAGAAAGATGTACCTCAGGTATGGACAGATGTGTGGAAATAACTAAGTGGTGGGGCATCATTGCAGATGGATGTTTGCTGTGTACAGCTCACAGGTGTGTCACAAGTGGTCCTGCAATACCCTGTGTAACCGATAAGCAATGGTTTTGTTAATTGAAGGACATAACACACAACTTAGACAGTGGTTAGGGTGACAGCGAAGGTAAATCACTTGACCTCTGTTAATAGTTAAGACATCCCTAGTGCATATATCAGCACTGTTGCCACAGGAAACATCAGTACAGTTTATAACTCGTGCAATACTGCTGTACATCTGACATACACAACATGAGCTAGGCAGGTCTGAGATTCACAGTACTGGCATGTGTGGTTGCGTGTGTGTCCATATATGCCATGTATTGTGGGGAATACATCTCACTTGTTACTTAATCTCCTGTACACTAGTGTACACATCTGTACAGACTGCAATGTAGAAAGCAGGACATAGGCAGGAGCATGTATCTCACACATGTGAGGTATCTGTATGTGCATGACATAGGTGTATTAATTACTGAATGCCACAGTATGTGTATGTAGGGCTAACTGGTCCCTGGGGTGAGGATGTATGTTACCATACTGAACTGATAAGACCCATCCCACCATCCAGATGATGCATTCTACTATCCATGTTGATGTCCCCGATCTTAGGCCGTACTGACTACCTGTACATGTGTATTCTCTGTGGCACGTCATGTAGGTGCACAGTACTGTAAAGATGATTTGAACATAGGCAGGGGTCCTCACCTCACCAATAGCAACTGTATGCGAGTGTGTGTAACTGTATCAGTGAATCTGTGAGTGTGTGGGTGTTACTGTGTCACTGAATACATGTGTGTCAATACCTGAGTGTGTGGGTGCAGTTGTGTGTTGGCATCCTGTCATGGGAACATGTATTACCGATTCCCAATGAGGCATCACACTTCCCACTAGCCTCTACCCTTGTAATCAGCTAGACAACTCTCTTACCTCACCACTCCATGTAATTGTACCTGTGATGTCACCCTTTATGGATGTCATGTCTGTGGCCACAGTAGCTTAATACACAGCTATCATGGTCTTGGATTGGTAGACATGTTTGTAATGTGGGACATTCTCACTGGTATGTGGAAGCTACACGATGCATGCTGTGAGTAGTCCACTTTGACATATGGGACACTAACTGCAAACACTGACATCCACTGGCATGTGCAATTAGACCTGAAGGAGGACAGCAGAACATCATGACCAACATGCAGTTACTGTTGTTACACAAGACATATACTGTTAACAGTATTGTACACCTGTACTACATGGTATATCTGCTGCCTGTCAACAGTCTTCAACAATTGTAAACTGCACTTATCTTCCTAGTCTGTTCACCCTGTGCATCAGACCATATGAGCATGTCCCTGCACAGATGGTGTAGATGTCAGGGATGCAGCACAGGCATCATCATATGCACAGGGTATTAATGTTTGCCAGAGGCCTGGGCTGCACCATTGAATGACATCATGTGTGTGGGTTTGGGCCTTTGATCTAATTGGGCATGTGTGGATGTTATGCATGTGTGTGTTGCGGTGCCCTACATATGTTTCCTGTGTGTGCGTGTATGTATGCACACAGCTCTGCCATGTGTCTGGCCTACACAGGGGTATTATTGACAGCTGCAGACTGTACAGGCGAGGTTTTACAGCTCATGGTGTCCGGCCATGGACATGTGACCTGTGCCTGCCAGGGGTTGCACGGGCACTACCAGGCAGAGGTGCAGATTGGGTACTGTCTGATGTCACTTGTCCAATGGAACCATGTCCCTGTTGGGACCGTCCCGAACCACTTGCATGTGGCCTGCTGTGTCATGGTGTGGACATTACAGCACCAGATGCACTGCTGCTGCTACTGGCACTATGGGAGCGGACATGTGAGGGATCTCGTACACGTAGACCTGAAACAGGTGATGTAGCAGGCCTACATCCACATGCCCGACGCCTTACTCCTACCAGATGTTCCAAAACAGACAGCTCACGCTCATGGATTGTCATGCCATGGTCATGGACTCCGACCATGTCACCCAACCATTTACCAAAGCTTCAGCAATCTGATGTTGAGCATTTACCATTGCCTGGGTGTTGTTGTTTAAAGAACGGACAGCATCCATCTGTAGCCTCTGATCTTCTCTGTTGAGCCATTCACCTCATGCATGTGCCTCCGTTAGAGACTGAAACATGCATCTGGTGACACCAGCTGTTGCGCTCTATCTTGCAGGAGCATGTTGGCCAGAGGTCCTCCTATGAGCAGCACTGGCCACGTGCCTGTGTGGGGCACCAACAGTCATTTGGCTGACACCATGGTGTGCAGGCACACTTTCCATAGCCCCCACACTTTCCTTTTCCAGGCTACTAAGCACCAACTGTCCTTCCTCTATGGCCACTGGTGATGGGGTATGTGCAGGTATGGGATCTGTGTGCGGGGATGAGGGAGATATAGATGGAATGGCAACCAATGGCACAGTTTCAGCCCCTGACAACTCTGCCTGTGACTCAATCATACATTCATCATCACTGCTATAGTCTGTGGGGACACTAACATCAGATGTACCGCAGGAGAGCAATGCACCTACATCACCTGTGAGGGCAGACAAGAACTGTACATTACAATCTATACAATAGACACACACACAGACACACATGCATGTGATATGACAGAAGGCATGCAACATGCATGTGATACGGCAGACAGCATGCAGTGCAGACAATAATAGTGGTAGTTATCATACATCCCTGTGTTGCTCACAACAGCATGCATGTGTCATAGCAGAAGGCATGCAAATTACACAATCATAGTAGTAGTTAGCATACATCCCTGTGTTACACCATGTAGACCAACACTGGTCAAAAGTACACCTGCCTGATGTGTGGCATATGACCTTGACAATCACATGTAGTATGACATGTGATCTGCTGATGTGTGCAATGACATGCATACATGTTTAACACAATGGTATCCTGTCAAATATACAGTGGTGCAATGGTGTCCCAATGTAGTGCTGTCTGTCCACCCTACAGATATACTGCACATTTAGCTGATGTGCATGGCCATCGCAGGGAATCATGAGGCAACTCTAGTGTTATACAGTGTGAGTTAAAGACAGGGTTCATAGCCATGACTGTGTTCATATACAATACATATATACTGTGGAATGTGACCCACGTCACTGAGGTGTATACACACTAAACCATGATGTGGAAGTTGTGACACAGGTCACTGATGTGTATACGGATGACACTCCTGCAAATCTGCAACCATATTCCTGCTACCTGGCAACTATGGCCAGACATGGCGAACACATTGGTACACCATGTCACACATGACATCTGTGTACCACACACACACACACACACACACACACACACACACACACACACACACACGAGGAGCAAGTATGACATTGATGTCCAACACCAACAAGGGGAATGTACTGTATCTGTGGGCTGATGTGGATACTGTACAGGTGACTACTGCCATGTTCTGACACCCTCAAGATGTTCAACACATCTTATGTGGTGGATTGATGTTAAGCCTACACAAGATGTGCACAGGCCTGTAAGATGTCTAGTGTTCCACATCTACAATATGACCATTATACAAAGGCCATAGTTGAACCATCTGTAGCCATTGTATGATAGGGTGTACACACAAGCACATCACGTCTACTGTGTCTGTTGCTCCATGTCTCTGGCCATCCTCCATGGCCATATGTGTACATGTGTTTTCCAAATTATTGTGATGGGCATCTATTTCACATGTCTGTGTTGTCCCATATGACATATATGCTCCACTGACGACAGGGTTATGCAGATGAAGGGTGGTATGTGGGATATGTTTTCAGGTTTGGTAGGCAGTGTTGCAGCCAGGCCACTAGATGTCATGGACATGTCAAGACATGTCAAACATCACATTGTGTGACATTCATAGCAGGGCTATGATCCACACCAGTGAATCCTGTGTGCTGGCCATACTCCAGCCCACTGTGTAGTACTGTTTGTATTCACCATATGTGTAGATCTGATCTGTAGTATGCCCCTAAAGTGAACAGCACCTCTGCCATTGTATGCACAGATGTCCACACATCTGGCAATGACAGTTTGTGAGGATTCATGTCGGTGAGATGATTCACATAGTTTGCAAGTGTTGCAGATGAGTAGTCATTTGTTGCATTGCAGGTCTGACCTGTATATTGTGACAGGACCATACATTATGTGTACATGTTGTAAATGGCCACATGGCAGATAGATTTGTGCATTACAATTCCTGATAAATAATAACACTCTCACCTGCAATGGGCTGCTGTTGCAGCAGAATGCCAGAAGTACCTAAATAGGAGTAACACAGCAGTATGAGCATAATCCACACCTGTATAATGGCTACAGGGTGAAATTTGCATAACACATACACCAGTGCATTAGACTATACTATGGTGTATGCAAATGTGTGCATACACAGAGTAACATACTATAGTATGTGGCATGTGTGTATACATGCCTTGCATATGATGTTACATTGCATATTGTACAGTGACACATGCAACTATATGGAATATAGTTGTTATAGGTGCAGTACTGACTTACCAGGCAACTCCAGGCTCAGTGGTTGAGAGACACCCACCTCCACCATATCGGCTAAGGCTTGTGGATGTGGTTCTGCAGGTGTCCCCAGGTTGGCCAGTAGCTCCTCGGTATATGTAAGTGGGGGCTGGGTTGGTGGTCCACCACCTGTTACACCTTGTTCCCTGGCGATTGCATTCGCACACTGTTTTGCCCATCTAATGAGGTCTGTACAGTGTCTGTGCACCTGCTGGTATGTGCAGTTGTGGCCACCAACATCATTAACCCTCCTGCGAAGTTCCATCCACAGGCCATCCCGCTGCTGTGCATCCTGTGGCACATGGCTGAACAGGATATCATGATTGTTGAGTAGGTATGGGATGAGGGCTTCATCCTCCAAGCGGGTAAAAGGGGGTAGCCATGCACGCGGCATACCTGGAAGACATAATGATGGAGACAGGTCACAATAACTCACAGAGACATACAGAGCAACAGCTGAACATACATGTGTATCACATTTATTAAGTTTAAATAGTTGTATTTTCAAACCTACATGACACTGACAAATTTGTGTCACACACATGTGACACTCAATGTTGAGTGGATATTATCACTATATATGTGTGTGTGTGTCACCTGATTACATTGCTCATACTCCATGTGGATGCTCTCTTGATGTGGGCATGTCTGTTTGCCTGTACTGGTGTTCCTACCTATCAGCACATGGCTGGATGTGTCCACATTCATGCAGTCAACCTTGATGCTGTGTATATGTAACATATAAGGACTTACACTGCCTTAACAGACATGACCTGTGACCTTTCAGACTTTCTCACATAAGGTTTTACATGTATGTGTTCTGCCATAAACATCTACACGGCACTGTACAGCAATTAAACATCCTGCCATGTATCACCTGTGTTGCACATGTGATACACATGGGACACTGGCTAGCCAGATGGTATTTGCAGGGATGGATATCAACTATAGCATGTACAGTCAAAGTCAACTAGTGGGCTATATGCCATGGGCCATGTATGAATCTAGGATGAAAGGTTACCTGGCAGTAGCCAACAAGCGGGTCTTTGGGGCCAGGTGGAGCAGTGCCACATTACTGATCCACAGGGATAATGATACATTTACCATGCGTTACCATGCGGTCATCATACCATGTCTGAGAGGGGAGCGATGTGCAGCTTTGATGGACAAGAATGCATAGTATGGCAGGTCTATGTAAAGTGTATGGGACAAGGATCTGTCCAGCATGTGGATAGTGGATGTTCATGAAGTATGTGTTCGAGATCAGGATGAGTACGTGTAGCATGTCCAACATCACTGGGTTGGACATGGATTTATTCAGGGTATGCATCATGCTACATAGTGGAGATGGGGAATGGGAAGGCTGGTGTAGGCCATCTGCACATGGCCAATACCCCTTAAAGGAAATATGTGATCCGATATCGGTCACTTGAGTGTTGTGTATGGCAGGACAATGATATCTAAATTCATGGATGGCACCCTATCATTATTAGGGTTGCCACATATGACTACCTGACAGGTGTGGTGACGTAGCTATCACAGGAAAAACAACTGCCCAGCTGCATCCCTTTACACACAAGTGTCCATTATGTTGACCACTGCCTAGGTGGTAGTTCATGGGTACAGGGTTATTAACATAGGGGTGACAATGCAACATATAGCTGTCAGATTGTGGCCATATGTCACACACACCTCACCCACAAAGCCCCTTCTGTATGTTGTCCACAACACTCCTGAGTCAGCTATTGCTCCTAGGTCATAGTCATTTGCATACTTCAATAGGCAGATGCCTTCTGTTTGTCCATGAGGTATGGACTACAATGAGGGGGAATAAAATTCATTAACCCTGACATACTGTAGCTGCCACTGGTGTGATGACATGTATTATTCAGACACCTTCTGTAGTGTTGGTTCTGCCAGCAGTCCTGTTGCAAAACACTCCTGTGACATAGGAATGTACATCTAGTCTACCAAGTATAGGTGGTACACAGTATGGGTGATGATGTCCTATGAGCTCGCAAGGTTATGATATGCAGTGTAACATCAACCATACTGTCGTCTACATCTGTACTGCTGACATCAATTAATTGATCAAGGTTCATGGCCTTCTAGACCAGACTTAACAGGGTATTAGTGCAGTACTTCCCATTATCATTGGTGTCTCCCCCTTTGTGAGTTGTGATACCTGTTGGTGTGCACCATTCAGTGTGTACACAACCTGACATGGAGGTATGTTTTACATGATGTGTATGTGGAGAGCATCTTGTTTTGCCATATGTGTATGATACAACCTGTGATGTGGACAGGTCCCATGCAGCCTGAGTGCAGCTTGTACCTGCATAATTGTGGTTACAGGGGCCCTGTGGTGTACATGGATATATGCGTGTGTACCTGTTGGGTGAAGGGGACCGTGTGTTTATGTTATCCAAGACCCTATCTGGATTGCTTATTCATGCTAAGCACTTGTTCAGGACTTGTAAACACTATGTAAGCTAATAATTACTATAGCACTCAATCTTCCTCATTACCTAGAGGTAAGGGTGAACAGGTTTTGTACATAGTTTTCTCACTTGCTTAGAGTAAATTAGCTCTTATACTCACTTTCCTCGCTTATCTAGGTGAAAGTTGTTCTATATTCAGGCATGTCCAAAAGTCAACTGCCAGTGTTCTCACCTGATGAATCTGAACATCTTGAGGCAATGTACACATTGCCTCATGTACAAAGACAAGCTTCTCCACTTACCATAGGTTCATAGGTAGGTACTAGGCTGTTGGCCCTGGGGCCTATACAAGCCCAGCCCAAAAGGTACCCTGGCTTTTGCCACCCAAGAAAATTATTTTCCTGTGTCACTGTCGAGCAGAGCCACAGAGGTAATCCCGCGGTGAATTTCCTATTTCCCATCCAATCATCAAGATTATTCTTGAAGAGTGCTAATGAGGAGCTTTGTTTGATATAGATAGGTAGTTTTTTCCAGTGTATGGGAAGTCTCTGGGACAGGAATCTATCCCTCCGGCATGTTCTGTTTATTGTGGTGACATGGTTTAGGTCCCTAGAGCGTGTAGCTCGGAGAGATTGGGATTTCTTTAAGTGGAGCATGTCCAACAGTGCTGGGTTTGACATAGTTTTGTATGTTAAGCAGAGATCACCTCTGAGTAGGCGATATGCGACGGAGTAAATCTGGAGTTTTTTGAGACAGTCTGCATAGGGCATCTGTTTGAGGCTGGTAATCCTCTTTGTGAGGTATTTCTGCGGCCTTTCCAGTTGTTGTAGATGTCTTGTGAGGTACATACCAAAAGGGGCTTTGTACTCTATAATCTGTCTAATGAGTGATGAGTAGAGGGGAACAATGACCTCTTTTTTTCTGGATGAGAAACCTTTTGTGATGAGGTGTGCCACATAGAAGGATTTGCTGACTACTGTGGCAATGTGATTACCAAAGGAGAGACTACTGTCCACCTGTGTCCCTAGGTCTCTTATCACACTTTTATCACATCCAACACTACAACCTGTGAGGGATGCACTCATCTAGCCAAACTGGAGGTAAAGGTCTCTCCAACCAAGCCTGACCCTGACAGTCATGTGGAGAAGGTAAACATTTGCACCACACCACACTCATCACTTAGTCTCACTGAATCTACCCCACCATTAACTGGGAAAACTACTCGTGTACCAACACATTAGCTCAACGTTTTATGGAATTCATAAACACCAATGCCCTGAATCAACATATCCATACACCCACCAGGGGCAACAGTATCCTAGACCTAGGCATTACCAATATGAGTGACTGCTGCTCCACACTTGAAGTCAACTCCTCGTTGGTCCGATCAGACCATGAGCTGAACACCGTTGATATCCACATCCCGCCCCCACCCCCCATTAAGGGAACCACAGTATAATATGTCTACAAAGCTAACTACATGCTTCTTAAGACAGATGTGGTGAACGTCATGACACCCATGCAGATGGACAATACTGTTACAACTGCTGAATCCTAAACAAATGCACTCTATAAGCACTTACAGGAGTGCATGGCTTGTGCTATCTCAAACAGAACCAGGACGCTATACTCCTAATTAAGGAAACCAATTTGGTGGTCCCCTGCCATAATCAAACTGTGCTACAGGAGGAAGACACTGTTGCAAACGAGAGTACAATCCCATGTGTGGAGGAGCTCCCTGGCCAGCCTCAGTAAGAAGGTGAGATCCCTTATAAGATCCTCCAAAGCTAGCTACAAAAACTAAAATGCCACTAATTCCAACAACAACCACAAAGCATTCTATAGCTATGTCACATATCTCGATGTCACCAACCAGATCTGCTCTGAGTTATAGCACAAAGGCATGAACATTACAGATACAACTGATATTGGCAACATCCTGACAGATACGTTCAGTGCTACCTTTCCCCCCTCCCTCTCAAAGATGCACACTCTAAAGCCAAATATCACAGCATCCATGGGACCAGACAACATCCCAGGCTGCGTTTTACACGAACTTCAGAATGTACTGTCTCCCCACCTATGCACCATTTTCAATAATAGCCTCACATCGGGCATAGTGCCCGCTGAATGGCGCACAGCAACAGTTATCCCACTCCACAAAGGTGGCGCCACAACAGACCACGCGACCTATTTCCCTATAGGCCTGCCTAGCCTGGTCTGCAAGGCTATGGTGCACATCATGGATCTCAGTCACAGAGATATTGGGTACTTCCAAACCTTTGACTCCTCCCAGTTTGGCATTGTTAAGGGCAGACCATGCCTCCTAATCCTGGTGGACTTCATAGAGACAGTTACCAAGGCATTAGATGAGGGTAAGGAGGTCCACACAGCCTAACTAGATCTCTCATAGGCTTTCAACACCATTCCTCTTTCTGGTATTATCAACATACCCATCCGCCTGAACATTAACCCCTACATCATGTGAAGGTTTGCAAAGTGGCTCACGGACAGAACCCACACAGTGGGAATTGCATACCCCTAGGTCCGACTGTATACCAGTTACAAGTGGCGTCCCCCAGGGCTCAGTCCTAGGACCCCTCATGTTCAGTATATACTTCTCTGATGTACAGACAAGCACAGGAGGGCTTTGGCTGAAAAGGTTTGTAGACGACTTCAAACTAGGGGACATAATTGTTTCCCCAGCTGTTACAGACATCCTCTGGAAGGGTCGCACTGAGATGGATACCTGGTGTTAATATCATGGCGTTAAGCTGAATGCCTAAAAGTGCATAGTTATCCCCTTTGGATATAACTAATTACCCATGGACTACCACATACATGCTAGTCCCCTACATACAGAAAAGGCAATAAGGGATCTGGGAACCCCAGTAGATAGCAATCTCTCCTTCGATACCCATAATGACAAGGTGGTTAGAATATCCTTCTACATGGCCCCACTAATCTCGGGTTCGCATCCAGATCAAAGGAGGCCATTGTGACTCTACTTATGACATATTAGATCCATTAAAGGATACAACACCCCATTTTGGATATACCTTACAAGACAACTGCAACAGCTTGGAAGACCACATCAGTACCACACCAAGAGGATTACTGACCTCAAACAGATGACCTATGCAGCCCAACCTAAGAAACTCCGGCTGTACTCGGTTGCATACCGCATACTCACAGGTGATCTCTGCTTGACATACAAGGCCCATGTCCAACCCTGTATTGCTGGATATGCTCCACCTAAACAGAGGCCCCTGAGAGCCACATGCTCTAGGGATATACACCTAACCACAACAATGAGTAGGACATGCTGGACAGATAGATTTTTGACCCGGACACTCCCCATGCTTTGGAACATGATTCCAATGTACATCAGGCAGGGCCCATCACTAGCACTCTTCAAGGGAAACCTTGATGTGTGGATGAGAGACAGTCATGTACCCTGGGCATCACTACAGTGGCTCTGCTAGACAGAGGCACAGGGAACTAATGGCTCTGCCATTCAGAGGCATAGGGAACCAACCTATGGGGGTGGCAAAAGCCAACACACTCTAGCTAGGCTTACAAATACCCTTGGTAAGACAGCCTAGTACCTACCTTTGCACATAGTCTTATGTGCATGAATAGTTAACTAGCTCTTCCATTTTACTTTGCTGTCATGCTGATAAACTGTTGGGTGACTAAAAGACATATGTATCCTGTTATTGTGTATTGTAAATGCCAATAGGCATAACTAATGTTTACCTAACATTACAGTAATGGTATGTAGCTTGTAATACATATCTGCCTACAATACTGTATATTACAGAGTTATTGGCACAATATCCCACAATGCAAATCATAATTGCACAGTGGCCCAACCTTCCACATGTTATTCTCAGTAATACACCCATACATATGGGCTACAGTTACAATATATCAACATATACTATCCCTTGTTATAGCACATACTTGTTGGACCAGCCCTACCACTGACATCAGCTGGTAAGGAGTATTTCTGTTCAAAGCCCTTATACAACATCCCTTGTGGTGTATGCAGTGTTTGCCTTGTGACCTACAGCAGTACACACAAATACTACAAGCGTTACTGTGCTCAACAATACATCACTACAAAATAACTGTTTCTAATATATGGATTGCGTGCACTTTAAATACTACAGAAAGGTACTACATACATAGACATAATGACTGTTCTACATACCTTATAAGTAACCCGAGGTGTCGTTAACTGTTGATTCAATCCTTTTCAGTTTGTGTTTCAATGTTCTTTGTAACGTTCTGCTGGTATATACGGATGGTTTGAATGCATGATAACACATCCTTTTCTAGTTACATATTGGTAACATGTGATATCCTGTCCACCAATTGCTGTTGCAAAGTAGTTAATTAGATGCACATCAGCTGTGCAGCTACTCCATTAGCCGATTCCATGGCAACAGTGGTGTATAACTGAGTACTCCTTTTGGGCATTGTCCGTTTGCCTTACTTTCGAGGAAGGCGGCCTAGATGTGTTGTTTGTGATATATTTCAACAGCTATATGGAGACACACAGAGATATATTAGCTTTATGACTCCCATGGTTTGTGTGTAATGGCTAGACGATTTTGTTCTACATGTGAGTACAGCTGTTATATTTCAGAACATTGCTACTTATGCAGGGTTTGTTTGTACCTGATACGTCTGCAGATGTTTAAGTCTGGCAAGGATGTTTGGCCAGCTCAAGGCTGTATGGCTATGCATGAACTGTTATGTGGTTTACAGTGTGCTCACCAGACATCCTTGATTTGGTGTACAAGTGTAGCATACTGTGCTGTTACTCAGTAATTGCTAACACATCCTGGTGTACACACAACCCTTTGAAATGGTATTAGTGCAAACAAACCCTGTAACATCAGCAGCTGTTCCATTGTATAACAGCAGCTATTTCACTTAGGGCCATGTTAGTGTGACTCTGACAAGGTATGTTAAGGCTTCTGCAGATGTCATACAGTGAGTGAATGATTTGTGATGTTATTACAGTCTGTATTGTAATATGTTTTGGTGTGGGGGTGATGTTGGTGGGTGTACATAGCAGATGCAGGTGTGTAGGAACTGCTTTTATACATAATTGATATGTGCATGAGGGTTTGTTCCCTATTTTAACACCTATCGTTTTGTGGACTGTAATTGCAGGCTGATTCATTAAGACACTGTTATGTGGTTCCTGTATAGCATGCAGGTGATGTTAGTCCTTGAATCCCTTCAGTAATACATCTGAATGTAATAAAGTGTTGCTACATGAAAGCTGTGTATTTCTGTCATAGGTATTTGCAGTCATCATAGTTGTGTTGGTGACTGACCCTCTTTGGCTAGGGTTGCCACCTTTTCATATGGCCATAATGGGACATTTTGGGACACACATCAGAATTTACAGGCCGACACAAATCCATGGTCAGTACAAGGGATAGAGCTTTCCTTTCTTGCCTAAATATAAGCTTATTCTTGTAGCAGTTTAGTTGCTTATCCTGTTTCTTGTAACATGTAGGTATTTTAGATACAGAAATAACTATTTTATGCAATTATTACAGTACATATGGGACATAATTATGTCCTACAATCCCAGGACATTTGCCACATTTAATATATTTGGTCAGGACACAACCGCCCAAAGAGGGAGTATCCCTCGCAAAGTGGGACAGGTGGTAACACTGTCACTGGCTCATGTCCATAGCACATATTTGTAATAGTGTATAGGCATATACTCTCCATATCCTTTGTTCATAAAGGTTGTTAGTGGTGGAATGTGTGATTACTATGGTCCATGTTTTACACATATATGAACACTTCAACCGCTGTATACGGGATACCTACAGAATCCCGAAACCACAGAGTTCCGATGCACACAGTACCAGGACCAGACTCCCATACCCCACATTACCGACAGCGACAGTAACTCGCGAAAGTAATACGAACATGGAACACACACATGCACACACAGACACACTGCTACCCAACACATCCAAACAAACCATCCTACACTACGTATGAGCAGGTGGCCAAGTCCACCTACACCTCCAATGTAGGTGTCTGCACCCCCCACACCACTCCCGAATTTAATATTCTACCTCCTAGGTCACGCAAACAGATGCACAAAGCTAACCCACACTCACAAATTACAGTCCCCCAAGAACACACACAACACACAGAACACACACTACAGCCCTAAGAAACACACTTACACACAGTAACCTACCTGAACCGCAACACCAGAAGCACTGACTAACTGTCCCTTAACATCATGATTTTACACCTCGCGCATCTGGTGTTTTGGTACTGTGTTCTTTTGGACCTTAAGCCTCAGGATTACGAGCGTCGGTATGTAAAGCAGCCGGTATGTGGTAGGTATCCCATTTATATGTACCTCCATGGTTATGTAGACGTTGTTAACTTATCTATATATCTACATATATATGTATATCCCCATATATCGACATATCTCTCTCTCTCTCTCTCTCTATATATATATATATATATATATATATATATATATATATATATTATATATATATATATATATATATATATATATATATATATATATATATATATATATATATGATGTATATATATATAAAACATACACCTTTCATTGGGTATGTGCCGGTTTGTCCTATTTCAACACATTCCTACCTTTTGAGTTTTATCCTGTCAGTATACACAACTGCCATTGGTACATCTCAGGTAGCTTAGTGGTATGTTATTGTGATGAATGTGTACATGGTTGCATGTTCTAATACTGGCAGTGATATCTTACCTCTCAGAGCAGGCACTGGTAGTGCAAGGGTGATTAACGCACATTTCAGCGGTTGTGTGTTCTGCATGTTTATTATTCTGTGGAGAACCTCCTATATATGCAAGCTGTGTTTAAGTTATACTATGTAACATGTAAACATCTGTGAAGATTCCTGTCAGGGATACTCTCCATTATTTGGAACTACATCCCTGATTACATTATACAAAACCCCTCACTAACACTCCAGGGAATACTTGCAGAGTGGGTGGGGAACAGTGGATACACCCCAGGGATCCCGCAATTGGCTCTGCTCCACAGAGGGACAGTTAGTTAATTGATGGGGTGGTGAAAGCAGACACATTTTGCCTATGCTTATGAGTGGCCTCGGCAGTTGGGCATGTACCTACCTATTTATCTATGAACCTGTACATACAGTATGGACACATGCTGATAGCTTAATTTACTGTTCAGGTATTGACTTACCTTGTGCCAATGGCGATTGTGTGTACAATAGTTGAGGGCTACCTATGTAGGATTCACACAGTAGACCACCTATACATGACAATTTACAGGTGGTCATGTGTGTGTGCCATCCATGTTTGCTGTGTGTGCAGGTGGAGAAGGGTGTCAGTCCATGAGTGCCTACACTGTCAGTGTGTGTGTGCTGTATGTTCCCTCTTTGCCAAGGCATGGGCATACTGGGAACACCTCCATCTGCCTACTGTGGCTAGCACAGGGTGTTAGTGGTCTGAGTCCCTCTGTGCCTGTGGGTCCCTTGGCAATGGTGGTGGGCTGTGAGGGCCTTCACCATTCTGTCCCGGCTGCAGCTGTTTCCACAGGATCATACTGTGTAGCATGGCACATACTATGAAGATGTGGGCACACAGTCCTGGTGAGTACTGCAAGGCTCCACCAGATATGTCCAAACAATGGAACCGTGATTTCAGCAGCCCAAACATGCGTTCTATGATGATTCTGGTTTCTGCGTGTGCCTCATTATGGTGGTCTTGCATGGCTGTGTGTATTTCTGATGGGAGTCATCATCCACGGTTCCAGTGCATAGCCAGCATCCACCACCAGGTGGCCATATGGGATGTTCCCCCTGGCAAACACCTGATACAGCTGAGAGGCATGCCAGATGTGGGAGTCATGATAACTTCCAGGGCTGCCAGCATACACATCCATGATAATGTCCTGGGCATTGCCCATGACCTGGCAGTTGATGGAGGAGAATCCCTTGCGGTTTATGTAGCACCTACTCTGCTCACCGGGTGGTGACTTGATGTGTATGTGCGTGCAGTCTATTGCACCCAATACCTCCGGGTAGTCTGCCACACGGTGGAAGAGATGGATATTGCTGGCCAACTTCTCCTGCGTTCGGGGGAAGTATATGTGCTCATTGGCATGTGGTAACATGGCATCCAGGAACGGGTGGAGTACCCTGGATGCTGATGTCTGTGAGATCCCCATGATATCCCCAGATGGCCTTTGGAAGGTACCTGTGGCTAGTATTCTCAAGCTTACACATACCTTTGTGTCCACTGGGATGGGTTCCCCTCTGTTACTTCTTGTTCTGAGGCGTGGCCGGCACAGCTCAACAAGTTGCTGTATGATGTCCCTGTCCACCCTGTAATGCTCTACTATCTCCAGATCATGTAGCCCCTGGTAGGTTACCTTGGGTCTGAACACACTTCTCCTTCTCTGGTGCCTGAGATAGTTGTCAGCATCATCCTCCACACCACTGTCAGTCTCCAACACATGCTGGTGAATCAAAGCTATGGTGGCCCCTAACATGTACATATTAAAAGTTCCCCATCCAGAGTGTTTGGGAATACACAAGTGTGTGTGTGGGGCTTTCACACCTTATACTATTGTACAATGGTTGATGCTGGTGTAATTGGGTGAGTTTGTGCTATTCCAGCTGCAGGGTATCTTAATTATTGGTATTACAGCAGGTACTGCTATTGTGGGTCCTTTGGTGTTGACTTACGCTTGGTTGCCGTAATTCATCTATTGACCTTTACTTCAATTTTCATCCTGATTTCCTTCCCATTGTCAGGCATGCATCCAGCTGCTGCCTTTATTGTTTTGTACTTTCACAACCCAGGATTGTGTTGGGAAATGTGTCATGTAGCTGATCTACTGCAAGTTTGCTTTATTCTGCTGCGACAGTTCTCTTTTCTTTGCTGTACGGCACCTCCCCTTTCCTGTTCTGCAGGTAGCTGCTAGCAGCCTTGTTAGCTGTTGTCTGTGGCCCACTGTGAGTTTCTAGGTTTTAATTAGTCATTTGTACTCCAATTACCATGCTGCAACATTTTCTTATTGTCTTCCCGTATGCTTCCTGTTTCAGCTGTGGTGCTTGCCTCGCACAGCCGTTTACCGGGTTTCGTGCGTGTTTTCATCCACGTTCCCATGAACTTTCGGTTACCGTGTGTGCTCTCACCTAAGCAAAGCTATGGCTACTTCCACACCCCTATCCTGCGGCTTTGCTTAGCAACATGCAACATGGATTAGCAATGATCCAATGGGCTTACAGCTACGGTGGTGCGCCCCTCTCTTGATGTCATGTTTACCACCAGGCCACTCCTCAGTGTTGTACTGCTATACCATGTGGTACATCCTTACGCCGGCGGGGCATTTGCAATTCAGTATTACTTGACTCATTTGCATGGCATTGACTGCTAATTGCTTGTTACCACATTGAACACTGTCACAGACCCTTAGCAACCCTTGCGCCATGGTTGTGGTGTAGCATGCATGCCATTGGCTATTATGGGGATTTCATGAATTGTGTTACATTGCAGTTTTATGACATCTAAATATATTTTTCTTGTGATCCCATTGGCGCACTGATGCACTGCGGTTTTATTTTGCATTGGTGTGGCCATGACATTAAATGTTATTTTTTATATGTTGTGCATGTTGTTTTATGCCATTGGCTATATCTTTAGCCATTGGCATATATTAACATTATAATATGTAAGTTTGGTCCACTTTCATGGCTCTGATTTTATGTTTGACAAAATGTAAACCGTTTTTTTTTTTTTGGTTAACATTTCTACATGCTTACCTACACCTGCATCACTTCATGAATCGCTATATAACTTCATTTGCATGCTACACTGCTGCGCATGGGGTAATTAGCATACAGGCGCTGGGAGCTGCACAGCTCTGCCGTATGCTGGTAGTGCACATGGAAACAGCTCTTACCTGAATAGCTCGGCGGCCATATTTGGCGCTAGATCGCCGACGCTACTCTGGTGCCTGGCACAAGTTTCATGAATCCCGGGGACTGAATGTACATAATTGTAACCTATTACTATACAATGTTTCTTGTATATTACTACTTTATTTGTATTTGCTTGTTTTTGTATATTCTTTCTTTTTTGCATTTCTTTATCGTGAAGCTTTTCTCCCTGGGCCTCCACTGAAAATGTGTCTTCTGGACCCAGTGGACTTCCCCGGTAATCAAACTGGAAATAAAATAAATAAGAATTTGCCAATACACTAATGGCAACTGTAATGAGTGGAACTTAAATTCCTACATTTGTGTTACTATTAGAAATACAGATACTCATAGAATACACTTGAAACAGCCACAAAAACAGATATACCGATATGTTTACTAAATATATATATTTGATAATATAGGTATTAATGTGTAGATCATGTAACTTACTCTAGGAATCTGCTGGCTAATATTGAACCTCTGAATCCCTCTGGCAAAGATCTTCTCTGTCCTGTTGATATAGTTCATCATAGCAGTGGTGGGGTGCATGCCAGTCCAGTAGACCCCAGTACATCTGTGGTGCTCCCTCATAATCTGATTTCATAGATCGATCATCATTAATTTCATGGGGCATGCTGGCATCATCTGCTCATATCCAGTATAGACATAGACAGTGAGCATATGGGTGGTCTCCTCCATAGTCCAGTTTGGCAACTGAACATGTCAAAGCCTCCTCGTGGTTGACATCCTTACTACTGTAAATGAAAGTTTTTGAAAACTTTCCAAAGAATTCTAAATGAGGTCCTACTCAGTTCATAGGTAGCAATGGCATGAGCAGTGAGCAGTAAATGTAACAATATCACATTTTAAAGCTGACACATATAAGGTGGTAGGAGACTATTGGAGGGGATCAGCCACATGTTCAGATAGTCCTATTTAATGACACCTATTGGGTAGTTGTGATGAGCACCACAACATACGAGGATGGTCACAAATGGGTTTCCAAAACATTGAATATTAATGAACCTCATTAATTATGTATGGTACAATTGGTACTTAAAATCTGTGTGCCCATAGCTAAACTCACTTTAAGTTATAGCTGATTTCCAGTAGCTTGAAAAGGTAAACTGTCACCTGCTGACTTTGTTGTAGAGAATAAATTGATATTATCACATGCCTATGGTATCATTATTCTGTATAAATCAAGTGATACATGTTTTCATGCATTTTCTTTTTAAATTGACTGCATTACAATATGTCTGTTACATAAAGGAGGGAGGTAGAATTCTTAGTTTCATAGGGAATTACTAGGCCAATGGCTCAAGAGTTCTTACAAGCCTTGCCAGTTGTGCCCAATTTTTTATCCCTAGAGGAAAGATAACAAGAGTCAGCAAGTGGGGTTTGACAATTTTTACAGACTACCTCTGTCCATAAGGGACATGGGCACAACCTCTAGAGTGAATTTTCAATTACCCTTGTATTGGTCCAGATTGCACTTTGTAACAATAGGCGGTATTGCCAGCCATGCCAGGAGAAGTAGGAAAGGGAATGTATGACTTGCGCCATCAAAGCTAGCTATAATTTTGTAAATAATTATATGTCATTTGTATAGCAAACTAATTTGTACAGATGCTTATGCTGAAAATGTATTTCTGAGGTTAGTGTGTGTTAAAATGTATCAACAGTGCACACCGCTGGAATGAAAAGAAATGTACATGTATTACTGTAACTGAATTAAATTATATGTTTTAATGGAGAATACTGGAACAGCAAAGGTTAATCAGCTGGCTTATTAAAATAAAGGGAAATGTGAATGAGCTGTTAAATCATTAAAGCAGCACCCCACAGTACTAAATAGGACTGGAGACATTAGGTCTGAAAGAAGCCTTTGTTCATTAACTCAGTAAAAAATGAAGAAATCCCAGGCATTGCCATAAACATTTAAGATGTGCATTGTAGCCGTCTATGCTAAATTCTTGTCTCAGCTTCAAGGGGGGTTACTGTGAGAACATAGAGCCAGGTGACCAGATGAGGCCATTTTGCAAGCCATCTTAGATATTATATTTTACAGGGAGTAATCTCTGAGGAGGGAATATTCTGTTTTGAGGAACCTGACTAGAAAGACTGCTTGCATATTTCATTGTGTCTTGCTATATCAAGTAAGTTATTAGGGAATAATAATTCTCCTAGATTCAGTCAGAAATATAGTGAAATTTAGCTTAGATAATGTTTTTCTTTATTTGTCCAAGTCTTTCCATCAGTGTTCTTTTCAATATCTCCTGTGATCTGAACTCTGTGGTTTACTGTGAATATATATTCAGAATTTTCTTGCTATTTTATTATTTATTATTAAATATATTTAAAACCTTTATTATGGCTGGTCTTTATAGAAAGTACTTAACCTTTCAGAGTGCTTATATTTATTTGGTAACACTGTGTGGGCCACTCCAGAAGGCCTATCCATCTTGTTCAACTGCTACCATTTGTATTAGTATTATCTTACACTGTATAATTGGACATCCTTTGTTAAGGGCCCTGGGTTTACAAGATGATGCTGGAGGACCTCGCTTGGACACTTGGCTGAGGACCTAACTTTACAGTTGTACCAGTGGGGAGTCTTACTGGGGACCTGTAGAGAGACAGATAGAGCGATCCAGACCCTGGATTGAGTGTGCTGCCTGTGTGCTCTTAAGGGAAATTTTGCTTGATGCAGAGAGGTCTGCATCTGGAAATACTGAGTGTATCCATTTGTAGTCCAAGTGCACATCCCTCTCCAGTGTCAGTAGTGAGGATTCAGGCCCCTTGATTACTGGCCCAGTGTTAGGATGTCACTTATTGGTTTGCAGTGGTGGGACCATCATACTCCACATATTGGTTGACAGTGGTGAGACCATCACTTGTCACACACTTGAAGATGATCAGGAAAGGGTTCTGCTTCACTCAAATAGGAAGCCTATTCCAGAGGAGGGGCAATTTCTGGGACATATATTTGTCTCTCCAGCATGATCTACTCATGTCAGAGATCAGGTTTAAATCCTTGGAGTGGGTAGTCACTGTGCAGTTAGTTTAGCAAATATGCAAAATAATATGAATACAGATGAGTAAATGTCCAACAGTAAAAAGGAGATTTTCCCCACATCCAATTGTATGGATAAACAAAAAACAGCCCCAGTGAATTCCTGACACAGATTGGAGTTTAAATATATCTGTAGTTATTTCTGACTAATCTACAATGTTCATGGTATGTTGATGGAAACCAATGAGTTATGTGGGGTTCCGTATGTAGTATGTTCATTGAGTAATTTATGGCTACTCACTAATGCTTAATAATATGATAGTAGATATTATTACATTCAATATGATAGAGACAACATGAGAATGGCTTTGAATGTTTACTGTTTACTGTGTTGATAAGCAGCCATGACTGCATAACAGTTCATTGTAACATGCTGTCTTTTTTCCATACTGTTTCTGTATAACTTCTATTATGCATGTTGCAAACCACATAATAACACTAACATTTATATGTGTCACTGATTCAATAATATATGACATGCATCCTACATTCTTGAGATTCACATGCTCTTTCAGTTTGAATGTGCATGCAACCGTGGCAACAGTGTCACTATAGCAATGGGGTTCTAGGATGTTTATTATGTGTTTCTCCACTACCAGAGGTTCAAACACCCTCTTTGCACGTATGACCTATTCCAAATTGTCAAATGGATTGGTAGATGTAATTATATTGTTAGTCCATATGGATTATGTAGGAACACATCTTTCATTTTCATTCAGATTGTCTGCACATAACAGTGATATACATAAAATGGATTGTTTTTCATAGTTTTGCACTGAAAATGAAAGAGGAGCAATTCAGTTGACTTATGCTTTTAACATTATCATGTTGATATGTGAGCCCATATATAAAGTCTAACGTGCATTATCGCCATGTCTTCCAGATGTCAATCAGAAATAAGGGAGACAATTTCTCATACATTGAGAAAAAATGGTAATCAAGGCTGTACACTAGTATTGCCACAACCTTCTTGGATAGACAGACAGGTAATATTATCTGGAGAAAACAAGTGTCAATGGATCTTACAAATATGATCAATGCTTTAAATAGCTCCATAGAAGCCTGTTAGTGACATTGCTCCAACATGATCCTCCAGGCAGCCATCTAACTTTGCTGCTATGACAGGGCAAGGAATGCACTGGAGGTTGGCCACCGTTGCCTCTACATATGAGATAACAATGTTCCTGGCCTCACATCATACCACAAATTAGGATTAATGGATAAAAATGGCAGGTATTGAAGCAGATAATCCAGAGCATACATGTATGTCCTACCTTACCAAACAGTGAATCATATGCAAGTTGTAGTAAAAAACACTAATTTAAAATTATTACTGTATTTGTTATATTTGTGTTCTTGTAGCAGAAATATAACATGAACGTGGAAACACAACTGATGTGGATGTACAGCTTAAGTGTTACAGCCTGTTATCTTACCAACATAGTACATACATAACACTGTCAGCAACATGTGTGATGCTGTTTTTCAATTGCATAGGTGCCTCAACATTTGCACAGCAACAGCACATCTGATAAGTATATCTATATGCTGTTAGTGTGATAGATTTGTGTTGTCTTTCCTGTCACAACTGTAGAGTATACTCACATGTTGATGTTTGTCTGCAATTTTAACCTATCGATACATCTTTACAAGACATGGGCCTGGAAGCTGTATACAGAAAGACCAGGTATTGTGTATTTTGTTGATATAATGCAATATTGTTTATCACAGCTATGATCTAAGATGTTCATGTTATTTTGTTCCCTACACAGCAACATTTGGCTGACATGCACCATATATCAAGTAAATGTCTCCATAGCATGTTAGTGTGATCCATAGTTGTTGTATCTCTGCCTCCAGTCATGACTGTGGAGCATAATCACATGTTAAAGAGTGTGTGCCTTGTTATACTATAAAATCTGCATTACAATAGATGATATATTCACCAAACAGAGAGGACATATCTTGTTAGGCAGTCTCTTTGTTACATTTCACTATTGATAATTACATCTGTGCTCTTTATGACTACTGTGTTCTTGTTCACCTGCCTAAGACTCTTGCAATTTGTATATCATCCTCACCCATCTGGTATGTGTTTATCTTATTTCCTGTGTGTTATGCCTGAGGTGGAATATTACATGATGCCTGGTATGTCCTTAATGTGGATGTTTGTATGCCTATTTTTTACATGGCAGTCACATTTTCACCCTTGTCTCTAGTGGTGGAGTCGCAGGAAGACACGTAAGGTAGATTTTAGTATTTGTATTTATCTCATCTGTCATATTTGTTTGATATGTAACTTACATGTCATATATCTGTTATTTAGGGTGAGTGAACCACCCACAGGCAGGACATTTTGCTAAGTCCATAACATCATTAGCATGGTAGTCATATAGTTGTGATATATGTCAGTAGTATGCAGCAACATTTGATTTCTGTGAAGGTATATGCCCTGTGTCATCTCTCCCTTCCTGTAGTACATCCACTACCTGCTCTCTCCAGTAGCCCTTCCATTGATCCTCAGGTAGGATGTGATGTGCTTAATTATGATTGTACAACTCGTGGCACATAGTCCACTATACTGGATTCCTTGTCCAGTCTAGAAGGTGACAGCCATGTGGTTTATGGTGTAGTCTCTGATATGGAGAATAATGCATCTGGACATTTTAATGATGTGGGAACATCAGAAGACAAACATGATGATGACCATGACCCACTATCTCATGTAGAATCTGGTAATGATGGCGAGTCTTATCTATGATGGCCTGATACTATCCATTGGACTACATGTGGAGTACAGCTGATGTGCATGGATACTTGTCAAAGAGTGTCCATTTACTATTACAGGCACATGAATGTTCATAGTGACATCATGGCTCTGACCTATATGCACTTGCCTGTCCCACTGATCATGTAGCACTCCAGCTGCACATGATACATGAAGATCAGGGGTACATACCTGGAGATGTCATGGCAAAACTGGTTGCACAGCATAACACTGTAGTATCTTTTACATTCTCTAGAAAGCCCTGTTATGGATGTGCTAGAGCAGCAACATTGTACAAACTTGCTGTTATGTGCAAAAACTGTACTGAGCAGGTGATCTCCAGTGAATGGAAGCAGACCCACTCTCCTTAGACTCACACATGGACAATAGCAGCCAGGAATGCCGTGTGAACAATCAGTGTGGATGCCATAGACTGCATTAGAGTAACACAGACAGTCCATCTGATGTATGATCTGTTGAGTCATTCTGACCATGTGGCAATCATGGCTGATGTATTGACTACTGACTAATCCATATGTAGGCAGTTTCTCAATTGTCTGATGCCACAGGTTTTTCTGATAACTTATCTGACCTAAGTGCCTACCTTCAATTTGTATTTCATGCATATTTGTTATTAGTATATGTTTATTCACATATTAATGACAGCAATACTCTGACAATCTTATTGCTTCCATTTTTGTACCACTTGATAGTTGACATATAGCAAATATTTTCAAGATTAATAACGTTATCTCAGTCATCCAACATAGATTACTACATGACACATTTCCTTGTTGTCTGCCATTCCTACATGAATTGGTATGTCTCTGTATTCATACCTGTGTTACTTATGGCATTTTACTTTGGTACTACACATGCTTCACCCACAGGAATACATGCCATTATATGAGCATGTTTCTCTTTGTTATCTTACTGCTGTCATATACTTCCCATGTGTGCTTTCCCATAGCTACCTGCTCTCTCTCTCTCTCTCTCTCACACACACACACACACACACACACACACACACACACACACACACACACACACACACACACACACACACACACACCTATGTTGCTGTATCCCAAACAATTTTGCATGTTCTTTGGCTGATGTGAGCCGTCATTGATGCTCTACATGATTGTTTTCTTACATCTAACTGACTCATGTTGCAGCAATAACCTGTTTATCATAATGTTGCCTAATGTGTGACATTCCACATAAGGTATGAGATGTGAAACTTGCTTGTGCTACATTTCATTTTCGCCGGTCTTTGACATGTTTGTCATTACTCATGCTTCTGTATACTGTATGGTGTGTCGTACAACACTGGTTCACATTACTATGCTATGTGTGATGCATCAGTGTAAGTTGACTACCCCTGCAATTTGGTAATGTTTGTGCTGACACATTTTCATACACTGCATTGGCCAAGAATTGTACAGCTAATTTTACATTTTAGTTATCTGTATGATGATTTCCTTCCTATACAACAACTTTTGTTGTGCACACTTCATGCCTACCATACATATGACTGCATGGTCCTCTGGTGGTGTACCTTGCAGAGAGTATTCGTGTGGTGCTGTTTGATCTGTAGATATCCTGATGTATTCCTCAGTATGTTGTGTGCATAAGGTATTAGAGGTGAATCATATGCTTGTGCTATGTTTGTTGTTCAATGTGGGCAACTAATTTTTTTTCGTTGTGCTCTCTGCTGCTATTATGAGGCAATGCTGCATGAACATCACTGTTTAGTCTGTGTACTGTACATGTTGCTTGTCATGACTCAAAGTAGTGTGTCAAAAGTTGCCATGTTTCCTGAGTTAGGACATATGGCCACATCTTCCATCACCCATGCCTATTTCTTATAACCCCTGTGTCCTCATTCACATCCTATGACAGCTCTAATAGCTACATGGCTGACATCTGGGGGATTGTGGTAGTTCACCCACACCTGTGATTGATAGGCCACCATGTTTTGATGTCATGCTGTGCAGCATGGCACGAATGGTGACCATCTGCAATGCCTTTTTTTGTGTATAGTTCAGTGCACCCCCAAATGTGTTCAGATATCTGAATCTTGCTTGCACCACACCAAACACTGCTCATTGCTGTTTTATGTTGCAGTGTGTGCTCTGTTGTATGCATCCTTGGCAGTCATTGATAGGATTATACATGGCATCATAAGACAAGGCTCAATGGATAACTGCAGTTACCTGTTTTGATGGAGATGAGAAGGAATATTTGTTCATCTTGCAATGTCTGGCTGCTACTTAGATTGTAATGGTTATCATGTACTTACCTAGTAGTAGCCCCTTTTGTATTTCTTCATGTTGAAATGCAGCCCTCAGAGCACTTTTCCTTCATATTACTGCATCATGCACACTACAAGGATGTGTTGCCATGATACTGGCAATAAGGCTCTCCGCAGAGTATACCACCTGACAACTGAGCAACAGTCACCCTTTTATATTGATGTTCCATGCAGCATCTGGTACCACTGGGATTTAGACTTGGACATGGTTGCAGTCAGTTGCACCAAGGACTCTTGGGAATTTGGCAATGGCATAGAACTGTTGAGTGACCTACTTGCACTCCATGGCTGTTATTGGGACGTGGATGCATTTATCCACTTTGATACACATTGCTAGTAAGGTTGCTCATATTATTTATATAGTGCAACCCTGTTTAACAGACCTGCGATGTTTAATATTAATGTCAGCTTATTCTTTACACAGGTAGATCATCAGGATATCCAGACCATTTTGTTGCATAAGTAGTGTGAACTATAGTTGTTGTGTGCTTCTGCCTCCTGTTATGAGTGAGGATTATGCTCACATGTTGTATTCCATTTTAAACTACAGGTTCTCCTTTATGGAGGATAATATGCTTGCAAACCAGGGATGATATACCTGATCAGGCAATCGGTATGGTTGCTACATTTCAATATTTTTAAATACATCAATGATTTACATGACAAATGTGATCTTGTTCACCTGTATAGGATACCTGCTATCTGCATGACATCATCGCCTATCCGGTATGTGTATACCTTATTTGCTGTGTGTTAAACATCATCTTGAATACTACATGATACCTTGTATGTGCTTACTACTGAGTTGTGTATTTTTCTTTTTTTACAGGACAGTGACATTTCAACCAACACCACTGGCATTGGAGTCAGGAGGACATATCAGATAGGTTTTAATAGTTGCATTTCCATTTTCCATCATACTTGCTTGATATGTGAATGACAAGACATGCATTTGCTTTATAGGGCCCCTGAACCACCCTCTGCATGCCAACCTGGTAAGTTGATATCATCATAAGCATTGTAGTTATACAGCTGCACAAAATATCAGTTATATGCTGACTCATTTGACTTCTGTGATTGTATATGGCATGTGTAATCTGCCTCTTTTTGCAGCATGTTCACTGTCTGCCTCCTGCAGTAGCTCGCCCAATGATACTAAGGTGGGATGTGATGTGCCTCACTCTGGTAGTATGACCAATGGCACATGGGCCATTGCACTAGGTTAATTGTCTGGCCCTGAAGGGGACAGACATGTGTTTCGTGGTGTAGTGTCCAATAGTGCGGATAGTGTGGTCAGCGATTCTGATAATGTGGGGTCATCATATGACAGATATGATGACGACTGTGACCCACTGTCCCATGTAGAGTCTGGTATTCAGGGTGGCACTTCCATATGATGGGCTGATGCTGTCCATTGGATTACCTGTGGGAATGTAACTGACATGCATTAATGTGTGTCACAAGGTGTCGACTTATTATTACAGGCATATGTGTCATTCACAGTAACATATGGCTCTGAACTGCCTGCACTCGCCCATGCCACCGATCATGTAACATGTTACCTGCATGTGTTACCTGAAGGTTAGGAGCACAGGTATAGAGAGGTTATGGCAGCATTGGATGCACAGCATGATAGTGTGGTATCTGTTGCATGCTCTTTTAAAAGCCTTTTTACAGTGGTGCTTGAGCAGTGCCATTGTACAAACTGGGTATTATGGGCAGAGCAGATTACCTTCAGTGGGGGAAGCAGACCTCTTCTCATTAGACGAACACATGGGTCTTGGACATCTCTGTCTATGCTGCAATGTGCATGCACATCTGGTGTGGGTCCATAGACTCAGAACCCAGCTATCACATCCAGACAGACTGTAAATATTGATAGGACTGTAGAATACTGTAATGAACCTGAAATATTTGGAAGAAACTGGAATGAGACTGGAATTAATTTTATCAGTTAACAATGCAAACATGTGCTAAACAGGTGCCAGTTTCTTCTTTATGGGCCTAATTCTGCAGAATAACGTCTGCACACATTGTACTTCCATTAAGAATGCTTTATTATGCACAGTGGAGGTAGATGCCAACAATATCTGAATCAAATCTTAATGTCTATAATTTCTGCATCCATTATACTGTCCATGCATTCTGTACTCAGAAATGTACTGTCTCCAACAACAATGCTGATAATTATGTCTGTAGTTTCTGCACATATATTTTGATCCTGCTCAATAATGTCATTAATATTCTGCAATGCTGGATATTTGACCTGACTTCTGGACCCTCTCTCGAGTGTCTGTATAAAACTTCTGAGGACTGCACCACAATGACTTTCTGCACATCAGTCTAAACAAACTGTGTCTGAAATATCTCCTGATAATATCAAAACCCTGTAAATGTCTACATGCCTCCTTAATCTTTGTTACCAAGCCTTATAACATACAAACAAAATGTGTTTGTACTCAAATGTACTGCACATTCTGTATTAACAGCATTCTTGGCTGAAAGTTATTTTCACTGATTGAAAGTGTATTTACTGAAACTGTATGCATACTGTGAAGGCCTGCTTTAATATGGCTGCAATTCTAGACTTATGCAAAGAGAATACTGTATTTTGTCTAACAAAATACATTTAAGTGAAACCTGATCTAGCACAGACGCATCACCATACTGTTTCTGCCCACACTGTGTCCCAAAATGCTATTGTCACCACGTCCAGCTCTTTGGTAGAGTACTGTGCCAAGTGCTCCCAGACATGGCAGGGGTAAACAGGACTGATGTGTGATCCATCAGTGTGGGTGCCTTAGAGTGCATTGTAGTAACAATGAAAGTTGATCTGATGTGTGTCCTCTTGTGTTATCCTGACCCTGTGGCATTGACAACTGCTATGATGACCACTGTGTAATCCATTTGTATGTGTATTTTATATTGGCTGATGCCAAATGGTTTTTCTGAACATTTATCTGACCTAAGTGACTGCCTTCAAGTTGAGTCATATTGCACATATCTGCCATTAGTATATGTTAGTTCACATTTTGATGACAGGAATGCTCTGTGTGACTATCTCCATGCTTCCATGTTTGCAACTTTTGCTAGCTGACATATAACAAGTATTTTCATGATTAACAACATGTTCTCTTAGTCATCCAGCATTGATTTCTACATTACATATTTCCTTGGTGTCTGCTATTTCCACATATACAGGTGTGCCTCTGTACACCAACCTGTGTTATGGCTAACTTTGGTACTGCGCATGCCTCATCCTCAGCATTGCATGATCTTATGTGGGCATGTTTCCCTTTGTTATCCTACTGCTGACATATACCTTCCATTTGTGCCTTCCCATCTCTACCCTCTCTCACACATGCACATATATACCTCTGTTTCCCAAACAATGCTGCTTGTTCCATGGCTGATATGTACTGACTGTCATTAATTCTCTGCAGACCTCTACAACCATTGCTGTGCTGCCTTATGTGTGATATTCCATGTCAGGGATGTGATAAGAAAGTTGTTTCTGGTATGTTTCAGGTTTCCCAGTACTTGATTTTTTTTTTCATTACTAATGCTGCTGCATGTTGTAAAGTGTGTTGCATGACAGTGTGACACAGGACTATGCTATGTGTGATGCTGCATTTGTGTTACTGTATGACCTCTTCATTTAGGGTATATTTGTGTTTATACATTCCCATACACTGCATGGGCCTAGATTTATTTTGGTACTGGATATTGTAATGCTAACTTCACTTGCTAGTTATCTGTAAGATGATATTCTACCTGTAGAATGTCTGTTGTGCACAGCTCATGCATGCTATACATATGATAATGTGGTCCTCTTTAGTGATGTACCTTGCAGAGAATATTCATATGGTGATGTTTCCTCTGCAGACATTCAGGTGTGTTCCTTGCTATATTATGTGTATCAGGTATTATAGGTGAATCATATGCTTATGCTATGTCTGATGTTCATTGTGTAGACAGCTAATGCTTTCTTTCCATCAGTCGTGATCTGTCCTGGTAGTTTTGGACAACACTGTGTGAACATCACTGCTTGGTCTGTGTACTTCTGTACATGTGGTTTGTTGCAACTGAAAGGTGTGCATCAGATGTTACTGTGTTGCCTGAGCTAGGACATATGGTACAATCTTCTGTCATCCACACCTGCTTAGAGCATAAAAGTGGTCATGCACTTACTTAGTAGGAGCCCCTCTCATATTTCTCAATATTGGAATGCAGCCATAAAAGCACTTTTCCTCCACATTGTTGTGTCTTGTGCACTAATAGGGTGTGTCTCCATGATACTGGTAATGAGGGCATCTGCAGAACTCGCCACCTGACAACTGCGTGATGGCCACCCTTTTCTATTGAAGTACCATTTAACATTGTGTGTTGCTGGGGTTTTGACTGGGATGTGGGTGCAGTCAATTGCCCCAAGGACATGGGAGAAGTTGACAATGGCATAGACCTAATGTTGGCTCTTGTTAGGAAGTGGATGTATTTATCCACTTTGGTGCAAATTACTGCCAGCAACTGTGTGAGAATGTGACTAGCAGCCATATAGGGCATTCCTACAGCATATTCCACATGCCAGTGAAATATCTCAAAGACTAGTATATCCAGACTAAGCCACACTTTTTGTTTCTGCTGGTACTGGTTTACCCAACAGACTGCGAGTGTACATGTTGAGTGCATACATCCTGCACACACCCTCTACTAGCTCTCTGTTGGGTCTATGTCATATAATCGAACTTCCAAAATGTCGAACATCATATGTTCGAATTTGGAAGTTCGAAATATGACAACAACGAAACCTCAGAACAGTGAATGTTTTCCAGGGAAAAAATTTGCTGTTCCAAAAAACACACACACAACACAAGCACAAGCACACCAAAAACCTAATACACTTACACTACACCTTACATACACAATTATCTATGCACTAATCTTAACACAAGCCCTAACCCTAAGGTCCATCATTATAGCACACTTATCTTACCCGCGCCCTAACCCCAAAGTCCGTCACTATCGCACACTTACCTTACCCGCGCCCTAACCCTAAAGTCCATTACTATTGCACATTTGCCTTACCTGTGCCCTGACCCAAAAATCCATCACTATCGCACACTTACCTTACCCGTGCCCTAACCCTAATGTCCGTCACATTTGCACACTTACCTTAGCCGCACCCTGACCCTAAAGTCCATCACTATAGCACACTTACCTGACCCGCACCCTAACCCTAATGTCCGTCACTTTCGCACACTTACCTTACCCGCTCCCTAACCCCAACATCCATCACACTCACACACTTACCTTAACCCGATTCGTAACTTTCACACCACAGTACAGAAAATGTCGAAGCCACAGAAACAGCCAACCAAATTCTTTCCCTGGCAAAGAATTTGAATTTCCACAGCTTCGGCATTTCTATTTTTCAAACTTCCCCGTTCGCTCTTCCAATACTCAACAGTTTGGACGGTCGATTAAATAACAGGTACCCCTTTCTGTCTAATCTGTATTTATCTGATATTTCCTGTCAGAGAACTATCTTAACTGTAGCCTGGCTTGGCAAGTTGCTGGCTGCCTTCTGGGATGCCTTTACAGATTGTCCTCTATTATGGCTTGTAGTAGCCAGCCTGCATAAGTGTATTAAATGATAAGTTATGTTTGTAGAATCCACAA
This sequence comes from Protopterus annectens, assembly GCF_019279795.1. NCBI lineage: Eukaryota > Metazoa > Chordata > Ceratodontiformes > Protopteridae > Protopterus > Protopterus annectens. Next base: position 508,591,532 of record NC_056728.1, on the reverse strand, counting down.
GCCTGCTTAGGAATTCATAGAAAAAAGTAATGATAAGTGTAAGCACAAATGGTCTAAACCTAGTTATTTCAGAAAGTTTTTGGGGAAATACTCTACTGCATTCAAATTCTGTTGGGTGCACCAATTGCGTTTTTGAATCTGGTGGGTGCACCAATTGCGTTTTTGGGGTGGGTGTGTACATAGTCCACAATTATCCTATGCTGAACAGATAATTACTTGGTCCTGTTTTAGCAGCTGTTATGGAATCATGTCCACTGCTGCTGCGCTGATGTCTTCTTTCATTTCATTGAGTTGTACATTACTTTCTTTTGGAATCTGGCTTCAGGTGTTTGCTGTTTTCCTAAAGACCAGTAATCATGGAGATATTATATATAATATAATGGGTCTGCGAGGGTGCAGGGTGGTAGACTGGTGTTTGCATTACTGGCTTTCTGATGCAAAGCCAGTTTGATGTTCTGTACTTTGATGTACTGCCATTTGATATTATGGCAGTTCAAGCCTGTGACACAGACCTGTGTGTGTGTGTGTGTGTGTGTGTGTGTGTGTGTGTGTGTGTGTGTGTGTGTGTATATATATATATATATATATATATATAAAAGATCTATCTATATTTATATTTATATATATATATATATATATATATATATATATATATATATATATATATATATATATGGATCTGCATTATGTATTCAAACTTTCCAAACTTCGAATCCCATATGTTCGACAACATATGATCGAAGCTTAAAAGTTTGAATATATAATAAAACAAAAAAAAACTTACCTTAAGATGCAGGCAGGGGGGGCAAACACCCCTGCACCCCCCACCCCCCTACTTAAATATGCCAACTCCAAGATCGCACTTTAGTGCAGAAAAGGGAAATTCTCCCATTCTGCACTGAATGACATGGTTACATTTAACCTTCGAACTCTTGAAATGTCGATCATATGGTGTCAACCATATGACAGTTGACATTTCAAGCGTTCGGAATTCTAATAGGAACCCTATATATATATATATATATTTATATATATATATATATATATATATATATATATATATATATATATATATATACATATAAAATTCTGAGATCACACTACAGTGATGAGAAGGGTGAATTTTCCATTCCGTGCTGTATGGTGATCTCCATTTAAACCATTTGAAGTTTCAAAACTTCAATCTTATGGTCGGGACCATATGAAGTTCAAAGTTTTGAAAGTTGGAGCTTCCAAAGTACACCCATACACACGCACTCACATATATACTTATATATATATATATATATATATATATATATATATATATATATATATATATATATACAGAGAGAGAGATAGACAGATCGATAGATTGATAGATATAGATATAGATACAGATATATACATAACTTTTATTATCTATCCTAGCACTTTGACAATGACACTTTTTTCTGCAAAACTTTTCTGCCCCATGTCTTACATAGGATCTTAAATTGGTTGCTGATGTCAGGTTTCTGCTTTTCAACATTCTTCCTCCTACCTGTTGAGCTGGTGAGACACCAAATCCCTAATCCGGAGTATTTTTAAATTTAAAAATTCCAGATAAGAATCCTCTTAAACTTCCATAAAGTTCTTCACTGTTTAAATGGCCCCTTTTACTCAACTATTAGAGTGTGGATAAATTGAGCTAAACATCACTTATTTGAATTTCCATTCACTGAGAAATTTTCTGCAATTATGACGTGTATTATGGACCATTTTAACAGCAGTCTTTATGTCCTGTCTTTTAAATGGGATTTTAATGCACTAACCACATTTGCACTGAGTGCTTCTGTCAGTCTGATTGTTTTCAAGCAGTTGAAATAATAATTCACCCACATGAAAACTATGGTCTTTCTGAAATGGAAGAATTCTGTGCCTATTTGACTGCGCATAAGATCTGGAATTGGGCATTTATTTTGTAGGATAGTTGTCTTATAAAAAACAGCAGATGGCATTGCTCTACCCTAATTGTTCTGTTTAGGTCAGCATTCCAAGGCAAAACATTACACCTGCAAGTCACCAGGAGTTGCTCTCAGGTTGCCTCCGAAAAGGGACTTTGTGTCCAATGGGTTTTCCTGGTTAAAAAATAGGTGTTATTATTTAAAGAAAGAGGATACATATTTTACATTGCTCCTTTTCATAAGCAAAAGTACATTAACTTGTGTGGTAGAACTTTGCAAATCGGTTCATTAAAGTCTACAAATTGTACACTGTCTCTGATAATGTACTTATATTTTTCCATAGTTTTTATCACTCTGTATTTTTTAAACATATGTTTCTCAGTAGTATTCCGTATTTCTGCTGAAAATAGAAAGAGTTATGTGCTATTTGGCATTCAAATTTAATGTTAATTAGATGTCAAGATTTTTTGCTGGATATACCTACTTCTCAAGGCCTTTCCACCTATTTTCAGTGTTTGTAGGTTGAGTGCTTTGAATAGAAGGATTTTAGTCTTTGCTTTAATTTTACATTTGTTTGTGTTTTGCTTAACATTAAGCAACTTTAACTGTCTCTTTTCATGCCCTTTTTCTGCCTGAACGTACACTAGCATACCATAATTTATTGATAGAATATCTTCTAAAGCTGTCAGTTACTTGGGGAACAGCTCTTCAAAATTACTTTGCTGTTGACAAAAATACTAAACAGGAGTGTAGGAAGCTAACATTTCCATAAATGTATACTAAATGCACATAATTTTGAGGTTGTGTCATCCAACATTTCTCTTCTTTTTTTTTTTTTTTTAGCCGGGAACAATTGTTTGTATTTCATACTGAGAAACAGAAAACATATCATTTGGCATTCTTGAGACATTTTCAACTGTCAGCAATGATTCATTCATTCATTCATTCATTCATTCATTCATTCATTCATTCATTCATAACTTGTTTGATTGCTGTTAGGGTCACAGTGGACAGAGCCTTTCTCAGCACTCAAGGCAGTACAAGCACTCCTGAACGTGTTGCCAAGCCATTGCAGAATGTATACACGCACTCACACACACATACTCACTGGCTTGCTCACTCATTTGCTCATTCATTCGCTCATTCTTTCATTCAGTCCCACATGGTACGCACACCACTGATGATCATAAGCGCATACTATCTGTTTCTCGAAACTATGTACAAAAATTATATACATTAGAATTGTATGATATGAGTTAATTTTCTGTAACTTTTTTGTAATATTGTAGATATATCTTGTATTTAGTCTTGTTGTAAATGATTGTTATACTCTTCTATCTGTATTTTTCTGCTGACTATCTGTACATTTCCTAAAACTGCATATATCAAGCTTTCCTTCACTGTGCCATCACTGAAAATGGGTTGTGCCCAGTCAGGATATCACAGTCAACAAATGGTACAATAAATGAATGAATGAATGAATGAATGAATGAATGAATGAATGAATGAATGAATGAATGAATGAATGCATACATACATACATACATTTTTCAACTTGATTTTTCATGTGCTTCAGTTCCCTTTTGTTTTTACTTCTGAGTGTCATAGGTACATTTTATAAGAGACTAAAGCAATGATACTGCATCATGCTTAATTTGCAAATGATATTCTATTGAAAAGCTTTCTAAAACATTAAAGTCAGGTACTCTTAGTGCTACACAGTTCATAAGATGTTTCTGTGATTTCTGATTAATTTTTTATTTGTTCTGTCTTTGCTTTTACACTGTGAATTATTTTACCATTTCTAGTTTCTCGCATGCCATAGGAACCAAATTATTAAGATTTTTCTTCTTTAAAATGCTACTATTTGAAAACATGTCCTGAATAACATCTTCTTGCACTGACATATTGGAAGTTGTTGAGCTATTAGTTCTACTAGGGTGTGGGTGGGATAACTTTTCATATGGGGAGGGCAGGAGGGCTTACCCCCCCCCCATAAAAAAAGGTTTCTTCAGATGTTCGCTGAAAGTAGTTTTGTTTGACGTTTTTAAAATTATGTTTATGTTCTCCAAAGCTTCTTTCAGCACATCAGAACAACACAAATCTGATCTATACTGCTGCCTAAATTCTCTGGAGCTTCTGTGTATCATGTCATATGCTAATCACTGCAACTATCTTACTAGCATGTGTCTACATTAGTGAGGAAATTGTTCTATGTTGTACAACTTAGGAATGACGGCATCTAAGTCCAAGGAGGTCATTGTTCTACTGTACTCAGCATTCATCAGACCTATCACTGAGTACAGTGACCCCTTTGGTATGTACCTAAGCAAGCACATCCAACAATTGGAATGTCCACAGAAGTTCCTCACTAAAAGAATACAGGGCATATATAGCATGTCCTATGCAGTCCATCTCAAAGTCCTATCATTATATACTGTCTCCTGCAGGCTGTTCATGGGAGATCTATGCCTGAGATACTCTGGAACAGGCTCCCAATTTATGTGAAGCAGAGTTCCTCCCTAACCCAATTCAAGTTTAACTTAGACAATTGAATGGTGAAACAGAAATTCATCCCTGCTTCGGCACTTATGTCTTTAATGGACACAGGCAGGCTGTAAATGGTTCATCTTCCAGGCCCTACTTGTAAATGTTTTACCTCCAAAGCCGCTGGTTACAATTATCAATGGTAACAGAACTTGTCAGAGATTTGGGACACATGGCTAGGCTTAAAAAGACCCTTGTGGTCATTAACCTAGTACATACCTATGAACCCATGAATCTATTACAGCAGGCCTAGTGCTAGCATTTTGGGGGCCCCCAGCAAGTTTCAAGTTGGGGCCCTTCTCAGGAGAATATCAAGTGTGACCACTTTGCCATCGCACCCTGTTCCCTGTCAAACTCATCCAGCAGCATTTAACCACTATAGTTCATTACATTCAGATCACTAACAATTGATGTGCCAAGGTACACACTGCCATTTAGTACCAATGTTACATTACAACAAACCCCTGTTACCACAGTAAGGTTGCCACTCGCAGGTGCACACACTGACTGCCATTTAGTACCAATGTTACATTATGACAAACTCCTGTACCACAGCAAGGTAGCCCCTCACAGGTGTAGACATTGACTGCATACTCCTCAAGTGACCAGATTTTCACCAAATGTCCAGCTGTGACTCATTTTTGGTTTATTCCTCAAAATTTGTAGTTTTTGGGACTTTTTGTGGCAAACCATTGATGACTGAATTCACTAAATGACAGGCATTTGAGTATAACCTTTTATTCTAACAACTTTTTAAATTTATAAGAGAAATTATTATTTATTTATTTATTTTACATTTGTTTACTGGGAAAGTCCGACTGGATATATGTCCATTTTCAGCGGAGACCTGGGAGAAAAGCTCCAGAAAGCTGAGTACAAATACATTAGGAACAATAGAAACATTTAGAGATAAGTATAATATGCAGTTTTCAGTAGGGTTACAAACTTACTTAAAACGTAGTAGACAACATCAAAATCATGTGGCTTCAGTTTCAGACAATAATTCATGCAGTTATGGGCTAAGTCCCATCAAGAATTCATACACTTATTAGAGTATATGATTGAAATGCTTAGGGAGAGTTTGCAGGAACAGCGGGTGGTGATTAGTCGGGGTTTAAGCAGAGACATTGGCAATGCTGTTGGAAGTGTAGTTTGAGGCTTTTGTTCAACTGGGTTAAGGAAGATTGCTGAGTAAGTTTGGCAGGTAGCATATTCCAAGTTTTGACTACAGAGTTGGCGAATAGAGAGTCCCCAGCCACCTTTATGCTCTTAGTTGTTTGTACCAGCAGTTCGTCAGCAGAGCGTAGTGACCTCAGGTTGCTGTATGGTTTGATGATCTTATTTAGTGCTGGTGTTTTTTCAGGTTGATATAGTATTTTGTGGGTTATTACAAGTTGGTTGTATCAGAGAAGACTGGGCCATTCCAGCAATCCTAGTTGGGTTAGGTTGATATGATGGTGGGTCCTAGAGGTAGCACCTGTAGAAAATCTAGGAATATGGTTGTAACAACTAGCAAGTTTGGTAAGGGTGGCTTGGTTCAGGTTAGTGAAGAGGGGGGAGGCATAGAGGAGGGTAGAAAGTAGGTAGGACTGAGTGATAGTGGTTCTTGCAAAAGAAGTGAGGAAGGGTTTGATCCGGTATAGGGAGCCCAGTTTTTTGTTGACAGATTTGATGGTTTTATTGACATGTATATCATATTTTAGGGCGTTATTGACTGTGACGCCCAGGAGTTTTCTATGAGTATCTGGGGATATAATTGTGCCATTGTTGGAACTTATAGTAAAGAATGGTGAGGAGGATTTGCAGGTGGGGAAAAGCTGAGCAGTTTAGTTTTTGGGGGGTTTAATAAAAGCTGATGGTTTGCGAACCATTTTTCTACATCACTGAAAGTATTCTGGGTTAGGGTCATAAGCTTGGTTGAAGAGGAGGCAGAACATATTAAAGTAGACTCATCCACATACTGGATGTAAGTGGCCTTTGGAGTGAGGGTGGGTAGGTCATTAATTAAAACTGAGAAGAGTAGTGGTCCTAGTATGGAGCCTTGGGGGCCTTCTAGAGTAATGAGTAGAAGTGTGGATAGGGTATTCTGCCATAAAACTGCTTGTTGTCTATCAGACTAGTAAGATTGGAACCATTTAATAGAGATACTATTCAGTGACATTTCCTTCAGGGTATGGAGAAGCAGTTGGTGATTGATCATATCAAAGGCCTTAGAGAGATCTAGGAAGAGAGGAGAGGTAAGTTTGTTATTGTTTCGGTTGATGTTGATAGAGTTAGAGAAGGATAGGAGGGCTGATGTGGTGCTGTGGTGTGGCCTAAAACCATGCTGAGAGATGGCCAGTAGTTTATTTTGGGTGAGATAGTGCATTAATTGGTTGTAGACACACTTTTGCATAATTTTGGCCGATGGTGATAGTATGGCTATTGGGTGGATGTTTGAGAGGTCTAAAGAATACCCTCCTTTATGAATGGGAATGACATGGAAACCTTCCAGAGAGAGGGGATAGTGGCTTCAGTCAAGGTGCGGTTTATTATGATCGAGACAGGGTATGCAATGTCACCTGCCCCTTTTTGTAAATATTCTGGTGGGAGGAGATCAGCTGCCAGGGTAGTGGGCTTTAGTTTGTTAATTAGAGATTGGATGGTGGATGTAGATACAGGTTGGAAGGTGAAAGGGAATGGGGTAGTGGTTGTGGAGGAGTTTTGACAGAAACTGGTGGGGGGTAGTTGGCTAGCTAGTGATTGGATGGTTTGGGTAAAAAACAATTGTTAATGATGTTAGCAGTTTCCTCTGGAGTTTTAAGGTCACAAGTTGAGAGGGTGGGGCTAGAGGTATGGCCAGGGCGGAGGAGTTTGTTTATGCCTGCCCAAAAATTTTGATGTTTGTTCTGGTGTTTTTGGTGAAGGTGCTGATAGAAGTTTTTTTTGTCTAACAGTGTGGCTTTCTTGGTATCATTCCTTAGTTGGCAGTATTTAATATGGTCAGGTGGGTCTTTGGAGGTGCGTCATTTGTCCCATGCTTTGTTTCTTGCTATGATTTTGATTTTGGTTACTTTAGAGTGCCAGGGGGCAGTCTTATTTTTGGCTCTGAGGGTGCGGATAGGAGCATGGGAATCTGGAATGGAGATGAATTTAGAATTAAAGTAGGCTACAGCATCATCTAGTGGACATTCTTTAAGTATGGCCCAATTGCATGCTCTGAGTTCATTCTGAAATTCAGTGGAGTTAAAGTTCTTGTTGTTTCTGACAGATTTATATAGAACTTGATGGTGGTTATCTACTTTATGCTTAATGATGTAAGTGAATAGGTGGTCACTTATATCATCTGGGAGGGTACACATGTTATACAGGTCTGGGTGATTGCTGATAAGAATCCAGTCCAGGATACTGCCTTTGTATTTGTTTTATTCTGGTGGGTGAGGATATAAGTTGGGTATAACCGTGAAGGTTTATATGGGTGGTGGGAGATTCAGAGGAACAATTGTTCCAGTCAATATTAACATCTCCTAACACCATAGTTTCATGGGGATATGTGTTGGAAAGCCATTGGAGGAAGTCTTCTAGGTTATTTGCATTGTTGCCTGGGGGGATATAAATACAGGCAATGAATATAGATTTACTTTTGTTAAGCTGTAGTTTGCTAACTAGGGCTTCTGCATTATTGAACAAGTGGCATTGTTATGGGGCTAGTGTGATATCTATTGTGTTTTTAAAGAGAACTGCTACTCCTCCACCTTTCCTGGTGTTACGATCTAGTCTAAGTATGTTGTACCCTGGTGGGATAACCTCATTATTTATAGTTCCTGGTTTTAGCCAGGTTTCTGTAAGACATAGCACATCAGGTGAGTGGGTGGCTAGAAGGGCATGAAGATTATGGACCTTGTTGTTAATACTCCTGATGTTTAGGTGACAGGTCAGGAGAGAGTTAGGGGATCTTAAATTTGACCATATGTTGAAGATGGTAGTGGGCTGGGAGCTTGTGGGAAGGGTGGGTCCAGGGTTAGGGTGGATGTCCCCATCCCTCATCAGAGTAAATTGTACAGTGATTATTAGTCTCAGCGCTTTACTTATTATTTTATGATAATATCTAGTTTTGAGGGAGATGGACCATGGTCTAGTTAGTTTGTGGTTGTTAAAAGTGGAGAGGATAGGTTTGTAGTGAGCTAGGGGTTGGTCTGATTCACTCAAGGTGGAAGCAGAGATGGTATGAGATATGGGGTGGTGAAAGCCAAGATAGGGGTGGTTTTCATAGATGGTGAGGAGATATAGCCCAGGCAATATAACTGAGAGGAACATAATTGGTCTCATCTTGATACTAGTGGTACTTGGTAAGGAATGTGGGTGGAGAATTAAGAGGGTTGTTGGCAGGGAGGGGTGGTGTATGGGGGTGGTGTATGGAAGTATGGGTTATCTGTGTTAGGTTGTAGGAGGGGGAGTCATTTATTGGGCTTAAATTCAGCACTAGTGGGGGTGGGTGGAATTTGGGGGCAGGGTGGGGCACGGAGCGAGCCCAAGCAAAGCGAGGGCAAGCAGCGGAGGGCTATACCAAGCTACAAGGATTTCCAGGGTCTGTGAGTATGCAGGCTTAAAGAATACAACTTTTCAGTGATTTTACTCAATTCTTTTGAAAGTGAGCTGTGTTTTACTCAATATTGTATTAAGCAAAGTTTGTAGTTTAGCCAGACAATTTACTGACTGTTGGGAGTAAGCAAGCTTTTAACCTGAATTTTGTACAGATATTTGTTATTTTTTTAGCAACTGTGAGATGAAGTAAGCAGGGGGGACATGTTAAACAGGTTGTATGCACTGTAGAATGCTTATTTTATTACTTATTATAGCAGCCTGACTAGGGAGTCTAAGACTGCTAAGCTATCTTTTACTATGGACCCTAGGCTAGCCGTAGACCCAGTTCAGCCAAGTAAGCTATTAGCACAACAGTTACACATAAGATATATACCTTGCAGGCCCTTTCCTTAGCAAGGGACAGTGCAGGAATACTTTTCTTTTAGTTTTCAGGATGATAGTTTCTTTTCAGCACAGATTGAGCCATTTGAGGTAAGGACAGGTGGGGTGGAAAGACCTTGCAGTCCTTTTCCTTAGCAAGGGACAGTGCAGGAATGCTTTTCATTTAGTTTTCAGGATGATAGTTTCTTTTCAGCACAGATTGAGCTATTCGTGGTAAGGACAGGTGGGGTGGAAAGACCTTGCAGTCCTTTTCCTTAGTGAGGGACAGTGCAGGAATGCTTTACTTTTAGTTTTCAGGATGATAGTTTCTTTTCAGCACAGATTGAGCCATTTGAGGTAAGGACAGGTGGGGTGGAAATACTTTGCAGTCCTTTTCCTTAGTGAAGGACAGTGCAGGCATGCTTTTCTTTTAGTTTTCAGGATAATAGTTTTTTTCAGCACAGATTGAGACGTAAAATATGCCCTGATCTTTGGGGTTGTAACCCCATTATCTGTGGCCTTGTCCAAATTTTTTGTGCCATGAGATTGAGATCTTTAACTGGCATTTAGTAGCAATGCTGTTAACATTACAACAAGCCTCTGTACTGCATCAAGGTAGCCAGTCCCACAGAGGTACACAAAGACACCCACACTGACTCCCACACAAAGGAACCCATACTGACTCCCACAAAAAGACACCTACACTGACTCCCACAAAAAGACACCCACAATGACTGGCTTTTAGTAGTGATGTTGTTACATTATGATAAGCCTCTGCACCCCACTCATGAAAGTACAGAATCTCCATGTTTACAATGTCAGCAAGTACCCAAAGGTTTGAGGTCCTGGCATTACCCAATAGGGTTGATAGCTGACTCTCCCTTCCATTTGGAATTGATTAGGTTTTTTGACAAGCAAGATTTGGAGTTCATAGACTTCTTTATAAAGCATTACCAGGAAATGGCTGATACTTTGATTACTGAAATCGATGCGTCGATGCACTTATTAAATGCGATTTGGACTTTAATAGCTATTACAGTCACGTTTTTTCTAGCATCAATGGGCATTTGGCTTAACTACGGGCTATAAAAGTGAAAAAACTTGCCCATTACAACAATGATTATGAAAGGGGAGTGGTGTACCCTAAGACACCCCCATCTCAACAATAGAATGCTAATAGAACTGCTTCAGGGGTCTGTGTTGATTCAGACCAATGTGATGAAGTTGTTACTACTCCTCCTCCTTGTAGGTTTATGGCAGGGCCCAGTGGAAACACTAGTAACCAGAGTAATAATGAGACTTGAGATGATCAAGGCGAGGGATCTAATGGTCCCCGACAGAGTGAAAGGATTAGGAACCAGAATATGGGCTCCTCTAACAATCAACAATTTTACAAGGGCCAGAACCATGGTAATCAGAATTTTGGGAGGAACAACAACAATAGGAGGAACAGGTTCCTATTAGAAGACTGAAGGTGCATTATTTCAAATGTGTCTTGGTCGAACTCAAAAGCCTGAAACAGCAAAATATCAAAGCGGCTTTTAAATGAATTCTTTCCCTGGCAAAGAATTTGCTTGGCTGCTTCATTACTTTGCTATTTTCAGCACTGTAGTGCGGTCTCGGAGTTGGTATATTTAAGTAGGGGGGTGTGGGGGGTGAAGCCCCCCACTTAATGTAATGTTTAAAGTGTTTTTTTTTTTGTTGGAACAGCAATTTTTTTCCTAGGGGAAAAAAATTGCTGTTCTGACAGTTTGAAACTGTAAGCTTTCGCTTACATAGGGTCGATTAATCATTATTCACTTTTTTAAGCATTCGGTGTTCTAATATAGACCCGAGGAACATTGTTGTTGATTCCAACAGAGGAGGTAACTTTTTCTAATCCTGTTTCAGTGGAGTCTCCCTCTATTTTTATACATGATGAGATGAATAGAAATCAACGTTGGAGTATCATGATAAACTCAGGGTGAGATTTTAATACTTTCAACTATTCCAGCTATTTAGTTAATAGCACTTTAGCCTATAGTTTGGCTAAAGGATTGACTTTTGTGCCATTCAGAAATTGTGACTTAAGTAGGACTAATTGATTTAAAACTATTTACTCGTAAGTTTAATTTGTTCTTGTTGTTTATTGAAAATACCTCAGAAGCTGCTTTATTCAGAGTTCCCAGTACTTTTAACCCACTGTTAAACCCTGTTTTAGACCTATTTGAGTGTGTTTGTGAAATTGAATTAAGAGATTTGGTCACTGGTAATGTGAATAGGAAGGGAAGTTGTATAATGTTTAAGAACGGAAATGTTAGACAACTTGAGGAAAAGTGGAGTATGTGTAAGAAGGGAGGGCTTGTGTTTATGGACAGCTGTTTTTTATAATGAGCAAATGTTTAGGATGCTGAATAATAACACTTACATTTCAGTGTCTTTAAATGAGTTAAACCAAACATACTGAAGAATTAAAATGTATTTGAATGATTTATTTATAAAGAATTGTATAGATATTGACTTATTGAAACATTTGTCCATGCCATGAATTTTTGGTATTCCGAAAATTCATAAAGATTTGTAGAATCTTCCACTTTGCTCCATCGTGAATAGTAGAAACTCTATCACCTATCCACTGGCAAAATTTGTTGATCATTTTTTGAAGATGTTTGTGGCTGGGAAACCTTACATTTGTAAGGATTCATGGTCCTTTTTAGAGAACATCAATGGTCTGCGTTTTGAACCAGAGTTTAACTTCGCTACTATTGATGTGAAGGACCTTTACACTGTAATCTCACAATATTTAGGGATTGACTGGATTGGTCTTTTGTTAACCAGGAAAGGGGTTAGTAACCATGACCTTACTTTTATTACAAGAGTTGTTAGACATAATTTTGAGTAATAACTTCTTCTTATTTGAAGGTAATTACTATTTACAGAAGAAGGGTGTGGCTATGGGCTCCTCAGTAGGTGCCAGTTTAGCCAATTTGGTTATGTCCTACTGGAAGAGCGAGTTTGTGTTAAAAAATATCCCTTTTATTGAGCACATGTTTTTCTACACTCGATATCTGGATATTTTTGTAATATTCAAAAGTGGATATGATTTGTTTGCTGAGTTCATCCAGTATTGTAACAGTACAGCAGAATTTTTAGTCTTTTCCTCTGTTTTCAATAAAGATAGGATAGCATTTTTGGACATTGATTTATCCAAGGACAGGGAGAACAGATGTTATAAAGCTAAGATCTTTAGGAAGGAGACTTATTTCAACTCCTTTTTGCATTTCTCCAGTGCACCCACCCTTGGCATAAAAAAAAAGTCTGTCGTAAAGGGTCAGCTCGTAAGAGCTGCATGGATGTGTACCACCAATTCAGACTTTTTAATTAAATGTGATTTGCTTTTTCAAATGTTTTTGAAATGAGGTTACCCTGTTTCTATATTGAAAGAACTGACAGAATGTACAGGGAGAACAGATGTTATAAAGCTAAGATCTTTAGGAAGGAGACTTATTCCAACTCCTTTTTGCATTTCTCCAGTGCCTACCCTTGGCATCAAAAAAAGTCTGTTGTAAAGGGTCAGCTCGTAATAGCTGCAAGGATGTGTACCACCAATTCATACTTTTTATTTAAATGTGATTTGCTTTTTCAAATGTTTTTGAAACGAGGTTACCATGTTTCTATATTGGAAGAACTGACAGAGGAAGTTCAAGTTAAGAGAAATACTATTCATTTTAGGGCCATTTTGAGTGGTTATAATGCCACAACAATGACTAGAGATATTTTAACAATTGTTGAGAACCAAAAGGAAGTTATCAACTTCTCTTTGACCTTCATTACCCCTTATAATTTTGATGCTTCCAGCATCAAACAGATTTTAATTAAGACAAGACATCAGACGAGACTCTAAAAAACAAACTTGGAGTGAGTACTAGATTCATTTTCAAAAGGGGTCAGAATCTAAAGAGTCTCTTGGAATTTAAGAAATTAAAACTTTCTGGACAACAAGGGATGTTCAAATGTGAAGCCTGCCCATATTGCAAATTCATGGATGTGGGTTGTTTTTACTTTGTAAGAAGACGAAAATACACTTGCAGGGGTAGATTTAATTGCAACTCAACAAGTGTTGTTTATTTGGTCCAGTGTCAGTCTTGCCCTAGTTTTTACATTTGCAAGACTGACTATAAGTTAAGGGAGTGAGTATATGAGTATCAATACTGTATTAGATAGAGTACACTGGAAAATGCTTTAGAAAAACACATTGTTAATAAGCCAGGTCACTCCTTTTTGTTTAGATTGGTTGACCAAGTTGAATATGATGAGAGGGGTGGACCACAGTCTTTAAGGTTAGAAGAGAGAGAATTGTTTTGACAGATTAGAACCCACGCTTATAGTCAGTCTGGGTTAAATGACTTAAGCTCAATTGCCTGTATATTACAGTTGAGGAGTTTAACCATTTAAATATTTGCGATTCTGTGTTTTAGATTCTTATTTAGTTGTTCTTGTTTTATATGTTCAAACATTTTTTGAAAATGAGGATGTTATGCTTTGCAGTCATTTATTAATATTTACATGCATACTTTATTTTCAAAGTGATTTTTTTAAGACGTGCTTTAATTGTTTTAAAAGTTGTTTCAAGCCATGTGACTTTGTTGGATCATGTGGTTTTCTAAAAGACTATTTAAGTGTTCATACAAAGTTTTTCTTGTTTGTCTGAGGAAGTTGAGTTATTAAACTTAACGAAAGTGCTAACTTTAAACAGACTGTTTTTTCCAGTTTTTCTTGCCTCTGTTTCTGTTTTAGTAGCAGTAGTTTGTTTGCTTTTTATTTAGTTTGGTTAAAATTACCAGGCAAACACTTACATGTTGTGCAGCACTACAGCATTCTAGTAGCCCTATCCCTCTCCTAACATATCAACTTAACAATTCCAGGCAAGCCAAACACAGAATATAGGCATAACAAGTGAGTTTTAAACATTGCCATAAGTCTAGATGAAGCAAAAGTACCACAAGACAAGGACAATGTAGTCGGGATTTAAAATACTGAGCTTATAAACTAATAACAATGCTAAAATAAGATTTTGCAGCAGCATGTGTTGTAAAAGCCCACAGTTTTGTGGAAAAAAAAAAAAACATCTGGACATTGTGCACATTCTCACAGGCCCCATCAACCTCCTAACCTCTCAGCATAATTTAAACAGCCAAAAATAACTGCAGAACAAGGCGTAACATCAGGGATAGTTTAAAACATTACTATAAACTTAGATAGCAAAGCATTGTTTGCATTACCATACATTAAGATATCAGTACATTCTGCAGAATTCTCACCACCCTACCCAAACTCTCGGCACAATACTTCCTGATGAACTGAAAACAAAATAAAGACAAAGGTGTAGCATTAACAATGTGCTTATATAGTACGTGACCCCACATAAAAAAAATTCCAGGCAAACATTAGAACACTGCAACATTCTAACAGGCCCTAACCACACTGCCAACCTTTCAACACAATAACAATGGACAGCAAAAAAAATTAAAGTCATTGCATCAGTGAGTTGAACATTGCCAGTATAAACAATACTAGTCCAACAGGGTTTGCATTAGTATACAAACATCTATATTTTCTGCAACATTTTCGCAGCTGCTAACCACCCTCCCAACATTAGGTATTTTAAACAATTGTATTGTGTCTTTCGGCTTTTCCTGGTTAGGGGTCGCCACAGCGGAACTCCGGTCCGCTAATGATTGGCAGTAGATTTTTTACGTGCCGAGATGCCAGCTCTGACGCCCAATCACACATGTCTCCACACAGAAGATGCTTTAACTGAGAATCGAACAGGACAACATCTTACTGTGAGGCAACAATGCTACCGCAGCACCACATTAGGTATTTTAAACAATATACTTATGAATTAAAAATGGTAGAACATTTTACAGTAGCATGCATTGTGTGAACCCTCATTTTTGATTTGGAACAGACCAAAAACACAAGGCAAATGTAATTGTCAGTTAGACTGCATTAAGACATTAGTACATTCTGCAGAATGCTCATAGCACCTAACCTCTAATATCTTAGCACAAATCTGGATGAAGTGGTAAAAAAACAAGACAAAAGCGTAACAGTAACAACATGCTTATACACTGAGTGACTTGAGTTTAACAAAAAAATGCAAGGCAAACACTTGAGCACTGTGCAGTAGTCTCACAGTCCCTAACCACACTGTCAAACTGTCAACAAAACTATGGACAAAGCAAAGAATTGTCACAGAACAAAGTTGTAGCATCAGGGATATTTATAAACATTACTAGCATACACAGTACTAGCATAACAGGGTTGGCAGTAATGTACATGCAAACATCTATACATTCTGCCTCATTCTCACAGTCACTAAGTTGCCTACTAAACTCTCAGCGCAATTCTGGACAAAGGAAAATGTTATAGAACAAAGTTGTAGCATCAGAGATAATTGTAAACATTGCTGGTATACACAAATATTGGCATAACAGGGTTTGTATCTGTATACATTAAAACATATGTATCATCTCCATTGACAGCATTCTCACAACCCCTATCCCCCATACCAATTTTCCGGTGCAATTTGACAAAACAAAAATAAGTTAATGAAAATTCTTGTGCACAACTGACTCCACCCCCCAATCCGCTTAGCACAAGAACTCTGCACAAAAAAAGTAATGCAATCATTTCCCTAGATTACCCCCCCCCCCCCGGGCCTCCACGGAAAATGTGTTCTATCCCAGCCAGACTATCCAGTAAACAAATATAAAATAAAACTGGTACAACCACAGCCCCTCACCCCCCAAATTCTCTTAGTACAACTCGTCGCTACACAAAAGTAAAATAAAACTGGTACAACCACAGCCCCTCCTCTCAATCCTCTTACAACAGAACACTACACAGGAGTGAAATAAAACTGGTAAAACCACAGCCCCCCACCCCACCATCCTCTTACCACAAGAACTGTACAAAAAAGTAAAAAAAAAATGGTACAACCACAGCCCCTCACCCCCCCCAATCCTCTTAGCACAAGAACTTGACACAAAAGTGAAATAAAACTGGCAAAACCATAGCCCCCCACAAATCCTGTTACCACAGAACAATACACAAGAGTGAAATAAAACTGATAAAACCACAGCACCTTACCCCTCCATCCTCTTACCACAAAAACTCTACATAAAAAAAAAAGAAAACTGGTACAACCACAGCCAGGGCTTTATTTGAGATGGTATGCACTGGTATGGCATACCAGCACCTCTGCTGCAAAAGCGCCGGATAGAGTGAGTCCACTTACGCATGGAATTTAAACTTCCGTTCATCATTAAACCTGCCTGATGAACACGTGTGAAATTTATGTGTGTGATACCATCATACCTGCCTTATCAGGAGAGTTTGCTACCCCAGACATACGTCCAGGTAAGGAGAGACTGTGTGTGTGTGTGTGTGTGTGTGTGTGTGTGTGTGTGTGTGTGTGTGTGTGTAGGGTACGTCCAGCAGGCATTGCCTAAAAAGGCAAAAATGTCCAGCTTTTCAGCCTCAGGTCACGTCATGATGTTTGTGTCATAGGACTGTGGGCTGCAGTGGTTGATGGGACTGTGCAGTCAGCAGTCTGTCACATTATTGTGATGTGGGCTGCTGATTAGCCCTGTTACTCTCGCATTCTCTTCCTACACTTTAGTTGCAAGCAGAGAGCGAGAGGATAAACAGGGGTATGGTATGTGTGTTATCACATTTGTGTGTATTTTGGGGCTGTTGAGAGGGACACGGCCCAATGGCAACCAGATGCTTTATTTATTCCTGGCATACTACTCTGTGAAACGTAAGGGCTGTGGTGTTGACTTTTTTTTTTTTTTATATGTTATAAGCTAGCAGGGTTTAACCAGATATTAGGGAGGCAATGTGTTTGGTGGACTGCTGATTTTCTTTTTTTAAAACACTGACTGGCAGAAGGGCAGGGTCAATAACCCATTAATAGAACCACTGTCCAGATGATTTCTGTGGTCTGTCTGTGTGTTTTTTGGGGCTTTTGATAGGCTGAGCCAACCAGATACTTTATTTTTCGCCTGTCAGGATCAACCTATTCTATGTGTGAAACTTTTAAGGGCCGGGGTGTTTACTTTTTTATATGCCATTATGTATAACCTGGCAGGGTTTAACCAGATACTACGGAGACAATCTATTTGGGGGACTGTTCATTTTCTTTTTTTAATACACTGTCAGGCTCAACAGAACCAGATGATTCATGTGGTATGTGTGTTTATTGGGGCTGTTGATTGGCAGGGCCACCCAGGTACTTTCTTTATTTTTTTCTGGCAGAATCATCCAGATACTAGTACTATGTGTGTTTAAGGGCCATTGTGTTACACCTAACTATCGCCCCATAAGCCTGACTAGCTTCGTCTGCAAAGCTTTGGAAAGGATCATCATGGACCTCATAAATAAAGATATTGGGGACCTATAGACACTGGATCCTACCCAGCTCGGCTTTGTTAAGGGCAGATCCTGCCTCTTAAACCTGGTTGATTTCTTTGAAACAGTCACCAAGGCCATTGACGAGGGGAAGGTGGTCCACACAGCCTACCTGGACCTCGCAAAAGCCTTCGATACAATACCCCACTCGGGCATTATAGATAAGCTCACCAGCTTAAATATAAACCCCTATGTCACTAGATGGATTGCAAACTGGCTCAAGGACAGAATCCACATAGTTAGAATTGCTGGAGCCATGTCAGACTCCAAACCAGTTACAAGTGGTGTCCCACAAGGCTCAGTCCTGGAACCTCTCTTGTTTGGTATATATTTCTCGGAGGTACAGGCCAACACGGAAGGACTGTGGCTGACCAAGTTCGCAGATGACTGCAAACTGGGCGCCATAATCGACTCTCCAGCCGACACAAGCATCCTCCAAAAGGGCCTCATAGAAACAGACAACTGGTGCCAGAGCCATGGCCTCAAGCTAAATGCCAAAAAGTGTATAGTCATCCCCTTTGGCAAAAACAAAGTGCCCACAAATTACCACATAGGTGGTAATCCATTAAGTACAGAAGAAGTAATTAGGGACCTGGGGACCCAAGTTGATAGCAATCTCTCATTTGACAACCACGTGGCCAAAGTGGTTAGAAAAACATTTTATATAGCCCACCTAATCATGAAGGGATTCACATCTAGATCAGGGAGGTCATCATGCCTCTTTACTCATCCCTCATCAGGCCCATAATTGAGTACAATGCTCCTTTTGGGATGTACCTTACCAGACACCTGCAGCAACTGGAAAGACCCCAAACGCACCTCACCAAGAGGATCAAAGGGCTCAAACAGATGCCATATGCTGCCCGGTTAAAGAAACTCCAGCTCTACTCAGTGGCATACCGCCTGTTCAGAGGCGATCTGTGCCTGATGTATAAAGCCATGTCCAACCCGGAATTAATGGACATGCTGCACCTCAGAAAATCCAAATCCCATCGAGCTACGTGCTCGAGACTTGAACCTCAGCACTGAAATAAATAGGACATGCTGGAGGGACAGATTCATAACCCAGAGGCTCCCTTCACTCTGGAATAAAATCCCAGTCCAGGTTAGGCAGAGTCCCTCATTGACTCTCTTCAAGAGGAATCTTGATGAGTGGATGGGAGATCGTAGGTTTACCCCGGGTATCACTTCTGTGTCACTGTTAGACAGAGGCACAGTATACTAACCTCGAAAAAGGGCATAGCAAAATAAATTTAAAATGGGTGGCGAAAGCCAAACACATTCTGGCTAGGCTTATAAATGCCCTAGTGCAGATAGCCTAGTATGAACCTATGAACCTATAAGGAAGAGTGAGTTTGTCACTGTCACTAAGCAGGGGTCATGTTAAAGGTGGTAGTGTCAATATTGATGAGTAAGGGGAAGACAGAACCTGAAAGTGCCATTCATGCTGAGTAGGATGCTTTTTGGTGCATGTTGACAACACTGCATGCAACTTTCCAACTAACATTAGCAGAGATGACATTCACGGCACCTCTGCTTTGTAGGCCTATGGCACTCTGTACCCCTTCTTATCAGGACAGATAACCATTTTACACTATAGAGTCCCTTGGTCCATCCATGTGTAATGCACAGCTGTATGGATGTAGCTTACTATGTTTGGGAGGAGATGAGGGGATTCAGATGAGGCTGTCTGAGTTTTAGTTTACAGGACAGTTCATAGACCAGAAATAGCAATACATTTTAAGTAAATTAACTCTGAAGCATGTACAACTGTTTTTCCTTCTGAGCTGGGCTCAGCATGATTTTTGTGAAAGAATTTATTCTCTAATAAAAATAGTCTGTCTGAAAAGCCATTTCCATGATGAACCAGAGTAATAAACAGCTAAACAGATGCTAGTGGAAATCTCATAGAGCTGATTAAAGTGGTAGTTTGCAGGGCTGACAGGGTAACCCTAAGATATTGTTTAGACTACGGGTTCCAACTGTTTTGATTCTCACACTCTCACTTATGAAAGACTAAAATATTTGATCTTGTACAGTGTCTCATATAGAGATTTAATATGACCTTATTTGGGTACTTTGGGCATTTAGAGGCAACTGCCTCTGGAAATGTTTGAGGTTATCAGAAGTGTACTAATTGGTTGTCTGAGATAGTAGCTCATACACAGAATAGACCACCAATTTACATTAAAGCAAGCATTAATGAAGATATTTTTAAGAAAAACCTGAACAGTTATTATGGAAACAACTGTTTTAGTATATTGGCAGGCTAGAAGGGCATTAATACCCATGCTTGAAATATTTGTATGTATGCATTAATATTGTGTCCTCCATATAATGTAGTAACTTTCATATTTCCTGATTTGTCTGTGTCACAACTTCTTCTTGTAACGTGACTGAGATGGCAGCAAATGTATAAGCTCTACTCTTGCATATGTATATGTGGGCCTTACAATTAACATAACATTGTCCCAGACTTAATAATATATCATTCCTTGTTATAGCGTTTGCATTCCAGATAACAGCTGAAGGTAAGACAGTTGGCTGTCCTCAACATTTCAAGTAATCTGTTCCAATGGCAATGTTTCAGAAGTCTTCTTAACTAGACATTGGTCTGAAAGGGAAAAATGGATAAATTAAGGCTTGCAAAACATATTTAAAATGCAATTTATATTTAAAATGCAATTTATATCAAGCATATACATTCTTCTTTTTATAGGTTGCATGGTTATAACCTGGCAGGGTTAACCAGATACTAGGGAGGCAATGTGTTTTGGGGACTGTTGATTTTTGTTTTTTAATACACTGGCAGGGTCAACCAGATTCCTGTGGTCTGTGTGTTTTGGGGGGCTGTTGATAACTGTCCTCAGTTCTGGTCTGGAATGTTTAATGTTTTGTGGTATGGAAGTATCACTAATGGAAATGACATTATACATTTATATCTACCCATATTGTATTGTATTTATTTATTGTAGCTTATTAACTGGGGTAGAATACCAGGGTTGGCTGGTGACTTCAAATCAAAGGGAGGCTGCAGGAGACAACTGAATGGGTGTGGCCAATGAGAATGGGTGTGACCAATGAGAAAGGGGTGGGGCTATGCTCAAAACTACAAAAAACGGGACTTTGATTAAATACGCTACCATAGGTGCCAAACCCTCATTATGAGAGTCCAATCAAGACAAAATGATGTGTAGAAGACAAAAATATTTCAATGCATTGGCTATATGACAACTTACTTAATATCTAGATGGAAACAAAAAGGTTGTGAGGCATGAAAAAATTACGTTTTAAATACATTATTGGAATCCCAGTCAAAATAAAGTATAAAAAAACAAGCAGACTCAACTCAAAGCACTTCTCCTTGCACTCCGGTTCTAATTATAATTTATATTCAGCTTTATAAAAGTTCCAAGTAACATGCTGAAAGTAGCAATCTCTGTGATACCCCCACTTGTAAAAATGTTTCTTATCCAAAAAAGACCTGCTGCTGTCTGCTTGTTTCAGGGGAAACATGATCAAAGTAAAAAATGAACAGCAAACAAGAAATAAGCTCAATATAAATTGCTTAAAGGATTACTGCACAGGTTATGGACCACACATGATAGACTGTCATTCTATTTAGTTTATGGGTAAAGCCTAAAAAGATGACTGTAAGTCTCCAACAGATGTAATGAGCTTCTGAAAATACTATAATCCTGTCCTTTATTACAAAAACTGCCATATGCCTTTCAATACCCAATGCTTATACATTATCTAGTTATGTAAATATTCACTGGATGGCAACAACAAAAAGGCATTCAATGTTGGTAATTCTTTAACAATATGCGTATTAATGCTTACTTGCATCTTAAAATTTCAGACAAGCTTACTTGATGGTCATTAAAGCATTGCTACTTAAACACAGAGCAACAGGCACTGCAACAACATGCATTTTCTGAATAACAAGAAGCATAAATCAACAGTATAAAAATATGACAGAAAAAACGAACATTCTGCAAAAATCAAGGACAGATGAAAAGCCACTGTAGTACTTGTGTCTACCTTGGATGGGGGGATACTCGGCACACTATCACTGCATAACTGCTCCTTGCCTTGCTTGGACACATCCAGAGTCACTACATGGGGGAGCGGGGTGCAACAAGTATGTCACAATTTGAAATGTCTCTGGCTGACGGTGATGGCCCTGACACATTTGTCATACCTCTCAATGTCAGAGAAAGAAATATGGACAAAGCCATAAGTAGAAGTGGGACAAAGGCCCAAAAATAAGGACAATGTTTAAATAGTGCTCTTACAAACTTAGAAAGATAGTGAAAAAGTAGGTCTTGAATTAGTATGACTTTTCTGAAGGGTATGAAATCGGAAACTATTATTTTCTAACTTCAATCTTTAATGATTTGCCACTAATTTGCCAGAAAACCACAATTTTATGAAAAACGGACCAAAAACGTGATGCAAAAATATAAAATAGCCACACAATACAGCTGGGAACCTATGAAAGAAGGGACACTTTTTTAATGCTAGTAGTGTTAAGTTGAGCAGCTGACAAAATAAGAGAATCTACATGCATTTCTGAAATAAAAGTAATCTATAACTCTGATCATTGCAATTATTTATTAATTATAAACCCTCCAAATTTTCTTCCAAAATTGCTATTTTGCAGGGAGATTATTAGGGGGAGAGAAAAATTTTGAGCAAAATTGGGGACAGTTGAGAGGTTTGGATATACCTAATTCTATAAAGCGATTTATTTCACATGCCTTTCAACCTCTTAACACAGAAAATCTGGACAAGGCCAAATATATCGGGGGGGGGGCATACAAACAGTACTAAAAATTGCTGTTGTATAAACTTAGACAGTTGATAGAATAACAGGTTTTGCTTTAGCATGCATTTTTCTGAAGGGTATGAAGTCTGAAACTCAATGTATGTCATTATTTAGTGACTTCATTCCTAAATGATTTGCCAGAATATCATAAATTTTATGAGGAACAAACCAAAAATAAGAAGCAAAAATCTATTCATTCTGGGAAAATCTGGATAGTTGAGAGGTATAGTTCAGCCGGGGCTGTCTTTGAGTTTGCAGCCCTTCCCCCCTCAAAAAATCATAGTCGAATGGGGCCTCCGCTCTGCAACCATTCCAATGTCCCATTACTTGGCTATTTCACCCCATTTACCACAAACATTGTAATGTGCATACTGCTTTACTTCTACAATGATTTGGATTGCATTTAAAAGATTTATTTTACATTTTACAGCACAAAAACTAATAGACACCTGCTAAACAAAGCAATGCAGTCTCACAATGACAATAGACTTAGCATTAAAATGTATCTGGCCTTGAAACTCACATTCATTGGAACAGCATTGAAACCCACATTCAAAGAAGATAAATCTGGCCAATGGCAGATAAAGATTAAGTTTGGGCTGTTTTTAAATCATAGGCCCCTTGCGCATGAAACATACATGTGTTCTTTGATACACCTTCCTGATAGTATTAAATTAAATTTCTTGTATAATGCAGCACAGTTGTTAGAGGGTGTTTTAAATGTATTGTTTTAAACATTTTTCCAGTAAACAATGAAACAAAAGGCATGCACTAATAATGACAAAACTGCCAAATTCAGAAAATTTCTAGCATTAAAATCTACTCAAACTTCTACAATCCACCAGTATCAATAAACATGCACAATCTCTGCAAAAGTAGAAGTCATCTAAATAATTCCACTTTAAAGAGATCTGTAACTAATGAAGAGGTTGCTGTAAACAAACAATTTTATATTTCATTGTTTCATCTAGAAATAAAGTGCCTGCTGCTCTTGAGGAATAAATTGCCTATGTTACATTAAAAAAAATGATACGTTAGTAATATGGCAATAGGGAATGGATGGCAAACTGATAACAGGTTCATAGTTATCAGGTATCTCTGCCAAAGAGGACATTCTCAGGACTGCAACATCCACCCCCTTTAAAAGTACAATATTAGCAATGCACCTACATACTGTGGAAGTAGAACCCACGCCCTTCTGCATCAAGAGCAAGTGCACTACATGTTGTGCTATTAACAATGCAAGGAGACTCATCATAAGTAGCACTAAACTTCTCTTTCCCTAAAGCTCTGAGCTCCTTGTAAAATCCACTCAACACTCAACTGTATTTCTCAACTTTGAAGCACACAAAATCTGGAAATAGGCAAAATGTATTCGGGGGTGAGGGGGGACAAAAGCTCAAAAACCAGGGACACAATTTAAACATTGCTTGTATAATCTTAGAAAGTTGCTAAAATAAAATGCTGTGTTACCACCATGCATTTTACTACCAAGTATTGAATCCAGGACCCTGTGCAACACACCACTCTCCCAAATCTGCTGTTTCTTGATACATAGAAATACTGAAACTTAAATGGCTATCATTTAGTGAATTCAATTCTCACCATAGCTCTCAACTAACAAAACACCTGGACAAAGCCAATAATGTGGGAATACAGCCCCCAAACCTATTCAGTGAATTAAATTCTTACCATAGCTTTCAACCTCTTAGCACAAATAACCTGGACAAAGTCAATAATGGGGGAATACATCCCCAAAAATAGGGACAAATTTCAAATATTGATCTTATAAACTTAGAAATTTGCTAGAAAAAAAGGTTTGTATTACCGTGTACTTTCTGAAGAACATGAAGTCTGAAATTCAAATGCCTGTCATTTAGTGAATTAAAAATCCAAAAAATCATAGATTTTGAGGAACAGAACAGAACAAAAATATGAGGCAAAAATCTAAATAATTTTCACAAGTGGTGGTGGGTAGGGAATTCAGGCTGGAGCCTGAGTTATTCTCTAGCCACTGGGTATATCCTTGGAATTGAGCCTTTCCTGAGTTTCTCTCTAGCCACCAGGTATATTTAACTGAGGCATCGCACACATACACACACACACACACACACACACACACACACACACACACACACACACACACACACACACACAAACATTGCTTCAAAGTCGCAGCTCAGCCTGCAGATGTTGAAGTCCACTTTCAAGTCTGTCTTTCCCATGATTGCTTCAAAGTGCCAGCCCCCCGAGTTTGCCTGCAGACATTGCAGTCTGCTTCCAAGTCCCATCTGTCTTTCCTGCGAGAGCAGGCTCCAGCCTGCAGATGTTGCAGTCTGATCCCCTTCCAGTCTTTATGGTTGTAACCACATAGACTTCTGGGCATTTCTGTAAGTCTGGGGCCTTCTTCTAATCCAGACTGTTTAAACGGCAGTCCAGATTCCTGCATGCATGCATGCAGAGTTCCGGGAATGCCAAGCACACATGCGTGGAGTTCCGGGACTTGCTATTCATTTTATTTTAATTTCGTTTTTCTTTTGTTTTTTAATATCCTTTTTCCTTTTCTTTTGATTTTTTTTGTTTTCTTTTTACAGCTTGGGGGGCTGCAGTCCTGCAGTCCAATAGCACAAGCCACCCCTGTAGAACAATGGTCTCTTTGGGCGATTTTACAGATTTTGCCCAGGAAATTAAACCAGAAAAATGACTACTGCAGTAAGTACAGCTGGCTGTCAATTCACAATAAGAAACTTGGATGTAAAATGTGCCATAATGTGGGGGGGGGGTCTTGGCGTAGAGACTAAGAAGGGCCTCAAAATTGCAATGGAATGGACCAATGACTTGATAATTTCCTTTGGTGAAAGTTGACAGCAACTGCTAACATCCCTGCGAAAAAAAATATTTGACCATAAGGAATCTGTGAGTCACAACGCTGCCACAAAGCTTCTTGAAGAAGCAGACACACATATTCTGGAGCAGATGGATTTGAAGGCCCAGGCAAAAGAAAAAACTGTCATGCTTAATATTTTTCATACTGTTTATAAAGTGGTGAAAAAAAACAAAGCTTTCATAATGTTGAGTGTGAAATTGATTTACAACAACTAAATGGAGTTGATGTGAGATGCATTTTTTATTCTAGTAATACATGCATCAACATCATTAATCACATAAGTCATAAAATGAGAAAAATTCTTATAAAACAGATTGTTGTGTCCAGTAGCAAAATATCATTAATTATTGATGAGTCAACGATGTTGAAAAGCAAATCGACGCTCATTGTTTATGTTTGTACCTGTCTTGCTGACTGCGGAATGAACTCAGCAGTAAATTTATTTTTGGACTTAATTGAACTGGAAAACACAACAGAAGGGATTTTTAATTATTTGTTTAACTGCCTTAAATCTCATGGTTTTACAGAGGATTACTTGAAATGTAACTTGGTTTGTGTGGCACGTGATGGTGCAGCCATTATGCTAGGATGTAAAAATGATGTTAAGAAGCTAATGACAGACAAGTTTCCATCAGTTATCTTTTGGCACTGTGTGAATCACAGACTGGAACATCTGTCGGGGATGTAATCAAACAAGTTTTGGGCATTAATATATTTAAGTCATTCCTTGATAAGCTGTATGTACTATACCATTCCTCAGCAAAAAATAACAGAGAATTACAGATGTGTGCAAAAGAGCTGGACACTCAGATGCTAAAAATTGGTCGAATTCTAAGCAAACAATAGGTGGCATCAAGTTATCGTGCCATGAATATGAAGTTCTGATTAAACATTTTGAGGAAGCCAAACAATGTCCATCACATGATCGAATGGACAGGTGTATGTATGTATGAGGGTTTGTAAAGAAAAATCACATCAACAGAGTTTGTGCTAGATCTTGGCTTAATGTGCAACTCCCTTCAAGAACTGTCATAATTAAGTTTGGAATTGCAAGATCGCAACATCAATTTGTACAAAGCAAATGAAAAGATACAAATGTTCATTCAAGTTTTCAAAGAAAGCCAGACAAATCCAGGTCACTATTACAAGATGGCTGCAATGGTTGTGCAAAATCTCCAGTTCAGCGGTGTGTTGCTTCACAGCAAAGATTGCTAAAGTGATCCTTCAATTGATCCAACTGTGTTTTACACAAAACTTCATGAATCAATGTCTAGAAAGCTACTTTTCTATGGCAATGTCACATTTATACATCAGACACACATATTTGATCAAAAGCAATGGCCCAAGGATGTACATAATCATTTAACCTTTTGGTTGAAAGGAAATTATGGGGCATCTGTAGAAAACTACAGTTATCAGAAAGAGACACAATTTATGGATTCCATCAGTACCTCATCAAAAAACTGTCCGAAAAACTGCAGCCACTATTACATGCTCTTAGTTGTATTCCAGTTTTATCAAGTGAGTGGGAACATGGGTTTTCGCAAATGAATCTAATTGTTACTCCAATGAGAGCCTCATTGCTTACAAGAACTGTTTCTGCACTTGTCTTCATACAACTGATTGTCCCTCCACTCACACCCTTTGATCCTGCAAGATACGTTAATTCGTGGCTGTTACAAGGACAAAGATCAGCCATTGACACTCAAAGCAAAGAACAAATTAGGGAGATTTCATTTGATGAAAATGTGCAAAAAGTTTTAAATTTTCTTTTAAACTCCATCAGCTTAAGCACTGATTGTTTTATGGGACTACATAACTTTTCTGTAGGATGTACAGCTTGTTATTAACTTGCATTTGAGATTCTTTAATTTTGGAAAATCTGTAAAGTACAATATTATGCAGTACTTATCTGAGGCATGATGCCTTCAGTAATCAGCAATTAAGTGAGAGCAAGCAGTACTAGGTGCATACTGCTTTAAATTTTCTATGTGACTGGGGCTCTTCACATTTCAGAACATTCACTAAACATACTGATCTTGCATATCTCCACCTTTTCATCTGATTTGTGCAATTAATTATATGGCTGTCTCAATGTGAATTATTGTGAATCTTTCCTGATAGATATGTGTGTTTTCCACTGCTTACACTCATTCTACCCTCTGTTCTTCACTTCCCAGACAACTATAGAATGAATACAGACAGCAGGGACTTCTGTACAAGCAGAAGCAATCATTTTCCTGTACTCTAAAGTCTTGAGGATGCCCATGCTTAACATGAAAAATAGGACATGCATCTTAATTTCTTTGATCAAGAATTCTAGAGAAAACAAGTAATGAGGGGACAAAAGCTGAAAATCAGGGACAATTTTTTAAAACGTACAGTGCAGTGGTGCAGTGGTAGTGTTGTTGCCTCACAGCAAGAGGTTCTCCAGTTCGATTCCCAGTTGGGGTGCCTTCTGTGTGGAGTCTGCATGTCCTCTCTGTGCTTGTGTAGGTTTCCTCCGGGTGCTCCGGTTTCCTCCCATGTTTCAAAGACATGTTTCTGGAGTTTTTCACCTCTGCTGAAAAATGGCTTCATTCCAAGTCGGACTTTCCCAGTAAACAGATATTAAATAAATAAAATATTACTCCTCTAATTCACAAAAATGATTACAATATTGAAGATTATGATCTGGTCTCCATTCATAGCCTCTTTATAATATGTTTCAGACATGGATGCCAAGGGGTTCACCTTGAGAGTAAAGCTTGAGAAGTGAATCTTTGCATCCAATATTACATAAAATTCACATGATGAAAGTATAACACTAAATATCTGGGACGGGACCATGACCATGTAAAGGGGGGGGCAGACCTTCATCCTTCAGTCTCAGTCTGTGAGTTGGCCACAAATATCTCTGTGATGGCTTTGTTGAGACACTGCCCAGAAATGATAGCAAAGCTTTTCAGTAATCCAGGCATCCAGCTATCTCAGCAAAATCCTTTCTTGGGTTCTGCATAAGGACTAAACAATCATTCATAAGTACAGCCCTTACCTCTATACCACACATGGATTGCCCATGAATAGACCTAGTCTGCTGAAGCAACCTATTTAGGGGTTATACAGTCAAAAGAAAAAAGAATGAGAAAATTGACAACCCTAGCAAGTGCCCTTGTACAAACTAAAGGGACTAGACAATAAACCATTACTTAAAACATATACTTGGGGAGGGGGTCTTCATTGCAAGATAATCACATATTGGGAGGCTATCTTCAAAGAATTATCTAACCAAGTTAAAAACCTTCTCAAACTCAATTAAAACCACCAGAACAGGCTCAGCTATCCTTTTCAGTCTTGATGTAAAGGAGCACTGTCCTTAAGAGATCCTTAATTGTTCAAATCAAGCCTGTGTGGGAAAGATAAATTTTGACAAAAGTGATTTAATCTGCTGTGCTAGGACTTTAACATACACATAAAGTTCCACATTAATAAGAGAAACCAGACAATGTTTTGTAACCAGTGACCACTAAGGAATCTTTCCCTGGTTTAGGTATAACCATTATTGTGGTAGATGAACAAGAGAAGGTTAATCATCCTGCAAGTCTGGAAAGATCTGAAAATAGTCAACAACATGCAGAAAATTTGATACAAGGCTTTTATACAGTTCTACATTTACCCTATCCAGGTCACAGGCTTTACCACAAGGCATACCATCTATCACCTTGCACACCTCTCCTTGAGAAATTGTAGAGAGAACTCTACTCCACTTTTCCAGTGACAGTTTAATAGGGTTCACTTTGTCAAAGAATTCACTAATCTTACTCTCACATAGATCGAGCAAATGACTTCTAAGTAAAGTTGCTCATAGAAATAATGGCACTCTGCATTAATTCAAATTTCCACAGTGAGCATAACCTGTTTGCCAGTCACCTTAACCCCTGCTATGGATATCTGCTGCCTGCAAGCCTTGACATTTTGTTCAGAAACTTGCCAGGCCTTTCGCCATCAGGCCAGGCCCTCGTTTCAGTTGTTTCTAAATGCAGCTGTGGGATGTTTGCAACACAGTACACATATACTTCACATACTTGATGATTTGTCAATTTCAAATTTTAATCCAGTATGTGATATATTGAATATTAAGATAGTTCATTTGGAACCCCATGAATAAAGGATATAACAGGAGCTCTCCAAAGCAAAATAACTGTCTGGGACAGGTAGACCCATCAGCACAAGGAGAATGCAGTACTGCAGTTAAAATTTAAGATTACTAAGCTATTGGTTAATAGTCTGTGGAGGAAAGTTTTGAATTTGATTGATACTCTACAGTTGGATCCAAACTCTTCCTAACTATCATAGTTTATATATTAACTTGTTATTTAACTGCAAATGTTTTTATCTGAATCCATTTTGTCAGGCTGAATGTAAGTGCTGTAAATAGTTATTGAATGTTATGAATTTATTAAATTATTGTGTTATTTCATCAAAATATTTGAGTAAAAAAATGTAAGATTATTGTCCAATATTATGCTTAATAATTTGCTGTGAAAAGTGACTTCATTTGTTGCATTATTAACAGAGAAGATTTTATTTATTTTTTCATGAAAGAGAATTTGTAGAAAAAAAGAAGTATTTTGGGGGGTTGGGACTGGGCAGGGCAAGGGGTGGGACTGGACAGGATGGGGGGGTTGACCCAAATGATGCAACATATGCGTATCACCACCTTTTTGCTTACAAAAAAGCAGTGACCACAGCTGCCACTCCCCCCTATCCTTTTAGCATAAGAAGTATGCACAAAAAAGTAATGCAATCACCTCCCTAGGTTACCTCCCGACAAAAAATAAAGTTAAAACTAAACTCAAAACTTACCTTTTATACTGTTAATAGAAGGCTGCTTCCAATCCTCTATGCCCTCTTCACGATTGAAGGCTGACCTGCTCTGTTTGCCTTCTCTCCAGACCACCGCAGTCCTTTTTAAACTGCCCTTCAAAGGACAGTTTTCCAGACCTTTTAGAAATTTGCCTTAGAAGGAAAGTTGAAAATAATGTTCTCCAATGACCATGACCGCTCCAAAGGCTTGAATCCACCATTGATCCATTCTCTGAGGTAGTCCGTCCTCACACTCGCCCAAACCCTGCTCTATTTGCCACTGATACACTAAAAGGACAACTCCACTATTGAAAAACAAGAGAAGTAATCCTTATTAGTGACACATACCTTTTTTAAAAGCAGATTATACAGGAAGTGCTTTGCAAAGACCAATCAGGTCATTGCTTCATTACTTCCTTGTTTAAAAAAAAAAATGAGAACTTAGTTCCCAGGCTGCTGCAACCTGTCAGATGCCTTGCTTCACTAAAGTGGACCTGATTGAGTGCAGCTTGCAGACAAATAAAATAAAAAAAAAAACCATAGAAACAGTTTATAATTTTGCCGTAACGTCAAGGAACTGTGTGGATGTCCACTAGGGGCCATGTCAAGGAAGTAACAGATAAAGCAACCCATGACTGCTGGATGGGGGCCCTCATTTGCAGAGAGATGATCGGGGCTCCCTGCAGCCATGGGTTTAGCAGGTGAACACCAGCTATGATTACTGCTGACTGAATCCATTCTATTGCCAGCATATGTCTGTTATTTTTGCTAGGACAAGAGAGATATATGCATACCATTACAAAATTAAGTTGCATACTCAGTGTTTCATACTGCCACTCTTGTGTACATTAAGACTCTATCTCAAGTGAATTTCCTAACCCAGTTTGAAATAGGTCATTCATCATTATGATGCCTTATTTCCTGTATGATTTGCACTCAGACTTCTAAGGTGAGCCATTCATTTTTGCAAATAAGAAAGTTGGGTGGAGACACTGTGTACAGGATTCTGTTTTGTATTTAAATTCTGTTATTTGTTTTCTTCTTATTGACAATTTGGTTTCATAGGTTATTACTAGGCTAACTGCCCTTGGGGGTCATTTTAAGTCTAGCCAATTAAACTATATGGAGATCAAACCATGTGCTTTATGTTTGTAAAGTAAGCAGCATAACCATTATTCAAACCTCCCACATTTCCCTTGCTAAAGTCATGGCAATACATATAAGCAATAAATGGGCATACATATCAAAATGGGTGATACAATACTCCTAGCTGTATTCATGGTTATTTGTACATTCTTATATTTGTTTTCCTTTCAGTATCTGTTCAGAGGTTACTTGTTTGGTGTGCACAGTTCTAAAGTCAGTAGAAGATAAGTGCTGTCTGTATACAGCTAAAAATGTTTCACACCGTTCAAATACAAGCTCACAAAATGTTTGATAAAATGAAAAGATACTTTTGATCTACTTAGTAATAATACTTATTAGTAATGCTAAGTATAGCTCTTTATTCCATGTGAAATGTTTAGCAAACAGAAGCTGCTGCTGTTTACTGAATTACATTAATCTGTATCTGTAAAGCAAGAAGCTGACTACAGAAGCCACATTTATTTTTTTTTTTGGCTACTGCTTCCCCCTTCACACAATACATTTTTTGTCCCACCATCAATCTGTGATAATCAGAAAAGTGGTGACGAGTCAGGGCCAGATAGGGACCTGCAGTGAGGAGGAGCACTGATAAAGCTTTTGAAGTTATTACCTAGAAAAATCAATTATCTGCACTGAGGGAACAACAGTCAACAGCCTTCTGCTGTGATGAGAGCGGCAGCAGATTAATGGAGCATTTGGTGTGGTATTGATTAGGCCCCATGCTTGCACTGCTGAGGATGAATCCTGCTAAAGAGTAGCAAAAGTCAAGCTTTTCCAAATAACATTTGAAAACATAATGTTTTGTGTCAAAGCAGTTGGCCTAGTGCTCAACAGCTATACCAGGCAGCATGGCTTAGCACTTTAGCAGTGACTAGAACTGCATTGTGGCGACATCATAATCCCTCAAATCCATTCAATGAGGATTTATCACTTTAAAGAGCAAAGGACACTTTTTATATAAGCACACATTATAAAAGAAACATTATCAACACTTTACAAAGACAGCCTCTTTCATATTTCAGCAGCTGTTTAAACAAACTGCACATTGACAGAAGCCTGCAGAGTTCTATAACAGTTCTGTCATGTGTCAAAGCTTCTTAATGTGTCCCATACAAGTTTCAGTTGTCTTCTGTTATCCTGGGAACACAATAATACATACCTTTCAAATGTTCCTGATTGTCGTGGACATCCTGGATTTTACTCATAACAGGTGATCAGAGTCAACAAATAATGGCAGTTATTAAAGTGACATACTTCATTTTTTTCAGAAAAATTGATGGTAATTCAACTCAGTAAGATATTTTTAATCTTTTTTGCCTTTCAAGGCAGTAGTGGTAACGAAAATCTATATTTATCTGTATATAGCCCTGATTTGGGACTTTTGTCTCGGAGTAATGCATAGGTTGCATACTGATTAATGATTCACTCCTCCAAATGCACAACTACATTTCAAAGTTTCTTAAGGTAGCCAGAAAATTATTTTTATTATATCAACAGTTATTATAACATATATAACAGATAGAAAGATAGATAGGGAATTGAAGGAAAAAAGACAGCAAAAATATGTGTTGTATTATATTTTCTGACTTCTTTGTTCATCAGTGTAAACACATTTAGTTAATATTCATTTGTAGGTGTTTTCCTTTTATGATAACATATTGTTGTCTGTAGCTCGATCATTTTGTTTATATCATATTTTAAGATCTTTCCGCTCTTAATGGCTATAATGTGATATTTTTATATTACTGGAAAATAAAAACAAAGTACCCATGGCATAGAAAATAATAATTTTAATAGTTAGAAATAAAATTAAAAATCTTGTTAAGCACTTTCATCTTACCACATCTTTCATTAAGATTTAATCAGAACCTCTTGTTATGATCTAGCCCTTCTAAAAGAATGAGTCACATGACATACGAAATCAGCTGATACTGGGTGAATGCCCTCTCAGTGGTATATTTAGCCAACAAGCCTGCCCTGTGATGCATTTTACATAGGCAGAATGGAGAGGCAGCTGTTGCTGAAAATGTATCGATATATTTATGATGTTAAAAACAAGGATGATAGAAACACACTTTACAAGCATTCCACACAGTGTGTTAATTTAAAAAGAAGTCATTTTTTTTGTCAATGACAAATATGAAAAGTCTCCTAGAGGGGGTAACTAGGAATGCACCCTAACCTACAGAGAACTGCATTGGTAATGGCTCTTAAATGCCACTAACCCACCCAGGCTAAACGAGTACATTTCAGTTACTAGCACCCATAAATTAAGACCTGAAAAGTTGTAACCCAAATACAATCAATACTTATCGCATTAACAGATACTAGCGAAAAAACAAAAAAATAATAGACAAAACTCAGGCAGGAGAAGATGAGCTTCTTCAGACAGTTGGCAACAGCTGATGAACTTCTGATGTCATTTCCTTCAAATGAGAACACTTACGGACACATTTTTATATATTAAAAAGACAGGTTAGAGAAATACTGAGGTATTTATACAAGTCTTGTCTCAAATAAAAATTTCAACCATATATACAGTGAATATGTTAAATAAAAAATATAAAATATAAAAATGAACATAAAATGTCTAAACTTTTACTGAACTAAGGTTGAATTTAACTATTTCTTGAGCCTGCTAAACCCCTCAAGGGAGCCAGGATAACAACCATAAAGAAAAATATAAATATAACAACCATAAAGGAAAGAATGTATATGTGTACAAATGAATGGACATATTTTTATGCTGAGAATGTACAATGCATAATAAACAAGGGCAGTGGTGCCAATTAGTGAGAGCCACACGTATGTGTAACACTGATTCAGTCAAAGACATGTTTCTGAATAGGGGGTACCCTTGTGAACTTCTTGATAATGTAATAAGGGAAGTTTCACAAAAGAGAGTGTCAGGATTTTACACACCCTTACTCTCTAACTTTATGTCAAGTGACCCCCTAAACACTGATAACATGCAAATACTTTCACCTAGTAATGAATCTAGTCCTCCCCCACATGAGAATAATGACAACAGAGTCACTACTGCCAGTCCCACACAAGATTTTAAGACCAGCCTTATCTTAACTCACAACAAACACATTGATAGTATGTGTTCTATCATAAAAAAGAACTGGCACTTTATTGTGAACAGTGCCTACCTACTTGAAATCTTGGGTTCCTATCCCCTATTTGTATTTAGGAGAGGCAGAAATTTAAAAGAACTGCTACAAAATACGGATTCTAGTAACCTTACTTTCTGCAATTGGTGCAGGTTATTAAAATCAGGGAACTCCTTTTTTATAAGGAATGAGAAATTTTACATCAGACACAGGATTGTGTGTGATTCCAAATCTGTTGTCTATTTAGCCCAGTGTAATAATCAGAAATCAAAAACTGATAATGCCCTATCTATTTTAGATCATGTTGGACATAGCTTCTCTTTTATGGGTATTGATTTGGTAAAAGTGGGTATAAAGGGGGGGGCCTCAGTCTATCCTCCTAGAACTAAAAGAACTTGAATGGCAACTTGGTTGAATGAGACCTGCAATATTTCAGTCATTTTGAAATACAAAAGTTATTTAAGAAGTTGAATTAGAATCTCCCTACTAGACCGCTTCCTTATATATACACTGTACTTTCACATATACACACATCGTGTTTTAGTAGAAATTATTGGCACCACTGCCCTTGTTTATTATGCATTGTACATTCTCA
Source organism: Protopterus annectens (assembly GCF_019279795.1). NCBI lineage: Eukaryota > Metazoa > Chordata > Ceratodontiformes > Protopteridae > Protopterus > Protopterus annectens. Next base: position 508,556,239 of record NC_056728.1, on the reverse strand, counting down.
GCATAAAAATATGTCCATTCATTTGTACACATATACATTCTTTCCTTTATGGTTGTTATATTTATATTTTTCTTTATGGTTGTTATCTTTAGCAGGCTCAAGTAATAGTTAAATTCAACCTTAGTTCAGTAAAAGTTTAGACATTTTATGTTCATTTTTATATTTTATATTTTTTATTTAACATATTCACTGTATATATGGTTGAAATTTTTATTTGAGACAAGACGAAGGAAATGACATCAGAAGTTCATCAGCTGTTGTCTTATAAAAATAATGCTAACTCTACATCTTCTCCTGCCTGAGTTCCTTAGGGCTTGCAGTTCGCTTTTCACTTGCATTAACAGATACAGTATACTTTTTACAAACATTTAAGTGCATAAGTTTTTAAAATACATAGCTCTATGAATTTTTCTGTTTTTGTAGTGTTTTTAACAACAAACAGGCTTTTAGGTTAAAATGCTACAATGAAATAACTGGCTTATTACAATTAGATCCATGTCCCCTGAGCCACTATTCTACTGAAGGGCAAAAAAAAACAGGATGTTCCTTCTACTAGTGCACTGACCCGGTGGCCAGATGCATGACATCCCCTCCTGCCCCAGCCATTCAGGTTATGTTTCTGTAACCTGCTCACAACCCTCCTTCAACGTATTTTATTAAAAAAAAATAATTTCTTCTTTCAAAATATAGTAAACAGCTTGCTACAAATGTAGCAAAAAGTTGTTATAGTTTATATCCTACCTGCATGTATTGTGAAATGCAACCCAAATGATTTTAGGGAAATCTCACTGTTTTTTGTTATAAAAAATAAAGTATTTCCTTGGTGTGGTGTTGCATGCTTGTCCTTATCCTGGACAGGATGAAAGCATGCATGATAGCCACGATGGCCATCATGGTTGCATCACCAATGCATCCTACATTTGGAGCTTGTATGTTAGATGTCCTCATGTCCATGCAATTCAACCTAAATGGTCAGATCTGGTATCAAGGGCAGGCTCCCTGTTTGCAATATCAGGTCTGATATACAAGCATACCTGCTACACCAGAGAACTTTGCCTGAAACCAGTGGCCACATTGAGTCTTGTGATCCAGTTAAGTTCAAACTACACTCAGAATAGGTAACAAGATTCATTAGAAGAGAATGCTGAAAAATCATATAAATTGTCCAAGGAGTAACTGGACTGCCTAAAATTTAATACCTTGACATTGCAAAGTATTGAATGCACAAATCATGTCTCTGAGAATGATGTCATCCTGGGGATGGTGGATTTCTAGTTTCTGATTAGAGAAAGCCAGATGGCAGAGGGTCTGTACTCTTCCTACTCCATTTTAAAATAATGAGGCCTCATGATTAATTTGTCCTTGATTCATAAAATGAGAGTTGTCATAAATACTGTTATAATCCACCTGTGCTCAGTTAAATAAAACATTTGAATGATTGTTTTGCTTAGGTTGCAATTGGAACTATCATATATAAGTAAGGATGGTATGTGAAGTGTAGCAGCAAAGCCTACATACCCCTCAACTGTCCAGATATTTGCAGTATGTCCAGAATTTGTACTCATATTTGTGGCCATTTTCTCATAAAATTTGTGGTTAATTGACAAATCAATGAGGAAAGAAGTCACTAAATAATGACAAACATTGAGTTTCAGACTTCAAATCCTTCAGAAAATACATGCTAACACATATGCTGTTATTATAGTAACTTTATAAGTTTATAAGAGCAATATTTAAAATGTGTCCCTATTTTTGGGCATTTGTCCCCCATTATTTTAGGCTTTGTCCTGATTTCTTGCCCTAAGAGGTTGAGAGGTATGAAGGTCTGTAAGATGAAATACATCAACATAAGAATGGTAGACTGCAATCAATTTACACAATGTGCTGTTGTTATTAAAGGAAAGCAGATGAATTAGTAATCTGCTGAATTTTTTTCTATCTTAGATATCTGTGCTGATTATGTGAGTATGTGTGCACACATACTTGTTTTGTGTGTGTTTGTGCATGTCTGTTTGAGTAAATTGTTTTAATAATTAGTGGTCCTATCAATGTATCAATAATATGCCACACAATCTTTTATGTTTCCATGTTTTTAGTGTTTTCACTAGTTAGAGACTGATAATCTGTGCTTTGTTACTATTCATAATCAATCATACTATATGCACCAGATAGATAGGTATTATAGCTGTACATATATATGTACACACACACACACACACACACACACACACACACACACACACACACACACACACACACACACACACACACACACACACACACACAAACACACACATGTGCGCGCACAAAATCATGTGCATGTGCAGGCACAATCTTTAACGCACACACATAGATAGATAGATAGATAGATAGATAGATAGATAGATAGATAGATAGATAGATAGATAGATAGATGGATGTGTATGTTTTGTCTTGTGCATCAATGGGTAGATCATTGATCATGTTCCAGAGAAACTCAATTCATTGAATGCATACAGCAAGGTGATTTGAAATTGCATCATCATACCTATTATGTTAAAGCCTCTTTCCAAGGCTCACTTGAACATTTTTTATAGAAAGAGAGATAGACTTGATGTGTATAGATAGACAGATATAGATATAAGTCTCTATATGTATATGTTTAAGAGATAGATAATAATTAGCTGGAGGTGCGGGGAAGGAGCAGGAGCAGGGGTAATTTCCCCCATGTAAAGCATTGTTTCTGACCTTTTGGTTTATCTAAGTGGATATTTTATACATCACTGCATCATGTCTTTCTGTCTCTCTTTCTCTCTCTCTGCTTCTTCTTCTTTCGGCTTTTTCCCAGTTATGGGATGCCACAGTGGATCACCTGTCCACTCATGATTGGCAGTGGAGTTTTACAGCATTGAGTTACCAGCCTGGCGCCCAACCTTCCACAGAAGGCACACATATGCACACACTCACACCTAGGGCCAATTTAGAGTGTCCAATCTACCTATAGCATGTCTTTGTGATGTGGGAGGAAACTGGAGCACCCGGAGGAAACCCATGCAACCACAGGGAGGACATGCAGACTCCACACAGAAGGCACCCTAGCTGAGAATCGAACCGGAAAACCTCTTGCTGTGAGGTGGCAATGCTAACCGCTGCACCACCATGGTCGCTTTAATTGGGTGCATCAGCCTTCAACAAATACTAGAGCAGATTTTGATAAATTGTTCAGTGGTCTAATTAAAGTTAATGTGTTATGTCTTCATGTAACAGAGTTATTGCTGTGCTATACAATAAACTTGTCTCTTTCAATAGATGCATAGACATAGTTATAGATATGCACACACATACACATAGATTGATAGACAGATATAGATATAGATATACATGGCTAGATATATAGATTAAAGTAACAAAAAATAACAAAGCAGGGTACATGTGATGCAATTAAAATAATAACATGAAGCCAGGAGTGCACTTCACACTTTTTATTAGTTAGCACTTTAACATATTAAAACATCATTAAAGGACTTCATCAGACCAACATTTATAATTAAAAATTTCATATGCTCTTCCATTAAAAAAATCAAAATGCACACACAAGTGCAACATCCTCAATGTCATGAATCTTTGCATTTTAAACTTGTTTTTAACCCTAATATTTCAAACATCTTAACTTTCTTCCCTTTAAGGCTGGCATAATAGCAAAAACTTTGTCATGATCTGGAGACTATTGACAGCCAACGTAATATGTCAATATATTTTATATTATATAACCTTTGGACCAAATTGCTCCCCCAGTTATTATTTGTATGTGTGTGTGTGTGTGTGTGTGTGTGTGTGTATATATATATATATATATATATATATATATATATATATATATATGTATGGATCTACTTTTCTTTGTCGAAACAAGTGCACTTAAATGAAAGTGCACTTTCACAAATATCCATTCAACAAACAGATACAAAATGTAAAAAACAGTGTTTTGCAGGGGGCAAGCCCCCCTGCACCCCCACTACTTAAATATACTAACTCCGAGATCTCACTACAGTGGGGAACTTCCCTTTTCCCCACTATAGTGTGCTTTGGCGCCTCAGTGTTTCTTAGCAGTTCATTTAACCGTTATTCATGAAAGTGCACTTTCGTTTAAGTGCACTTTTGTGTAAGTGGTCCTCTACTTTTCTTTTTTGAAATAATGAAATTTCAGCAAAGAAAAGTAGACCCATACACACACACACACACACACACACACACACACACACACACACACACACACACACACATATTTATTTATTTATTTATTTATTTAATTATTTATTTATTTATTTTTTGCAGAACCCAAAAGCAAACCTTGCAAAATCATTACAATTGCATGAATGTCTGTACAAACCATGATACTCACTGTGATAGAGATGCACACTAATTGTCTCCATCTGAGTTTATTTGGTCTATTTTCTGTTTTTTAGCTGGTAAGAAAGAAGTATAACAACATGACATCAATGGCCAAGAATGTCTCAGAGGATATGAATAAGATAAACACGTCACTGTAAACTTTATCTAAGTTATTCTAAAGTTCTGCAATGTACAGTATATAACTCACTTTAGAAACACAAAAGCTCACCATGAGGCAGAGCTTAACCATTTGCAATCCTTATTCACAGTGCAAAACAAGGAAATATCTGAAGATGTGTGACTTGAAGAGACATGCAGTAAATTCCCTGTAACTGCAGCAAATAGTAAGTGAATTTGACTCTAAACTGGATGATATTGAAATTAGGACAAGGTGCAATAATGTTAGAATACTGGGTCTGTTAGAAATTATAACGGATGATAATCCTACAGTTCTCTTTGCATCAGAATTGAAAAACTACTAGGAAATGCTCCTGTTAGTGAGCATACTCTCACAACAACTCCTAGAATCCCAAATGCCATGTATTCAAGTTAGTTACATGTTTAACTGCATTAACCATTTTTATAAAGGTTAACTGATATTAAAATCTAGATTTAAAGAATGATCTCAAAATATGGAGAAACCCAGTGACACTTGTAACAGACTACAGTACAGTATTGTTGTTTTTTGACAAAGAAAAGACTTGGCCTCTTCAGATTTTTCAAAGGAAGAAGCTTTTCAGTTAAGATTTCCTGCATTTTTATACTTAGCAAATAGACAACACTGTACTTACATTTATAGCCATAGATGCGTGAAAACATATATAGTGATTAAGCCACATGTTAAGAAAAAAAACTGTTTTCAGAGGTTACTGCTAGTGCTGGGAATGTGATAGACTGCTCAAGGACACTTTCTAAAAAGAGGGAAAGACCTACCAAAATCATGGAACTGCACCAAAGGAAGGATGTAATTTTAGCATATCAATATGCAGGCATATAGATAATAATAAAAAAATTCTCAGCAGGGATTTGTGAAAAATAACAGAATGAAGGTGTCAAATCAATATAATCCACTTTCTGCAATGCCTACCTTAGATAAGGAAGACTGCAACCTGATTACAGATTTTCAGGACCCAGAAACAATGTAACTGAGGTAGAATCTGTCAAAGTCTCATGTACTGAGACAGACAGTGAAAGATTTAGTACTTTGGCTGGATTGAGTGAACTAAACCTGTCACCAAATATGCAAGCTGTGTAAATTTGTAACTGTTGGGTTCTACTAAGTACAAATGGTGCAACAAACCTTGAGGAGCTGCAGGACTCACAAAATGGGGATTGCTTCTCTGTTGTTTTATGTATTTAGACACGTTTATATGTATTTAGAGACTAAGGAGACTAAATATAATACATTTAGTACTGTATTAATGTGACCTGTCATGAGGAACAATGCGAGCAGCATGGGAAGCAGTGGAACAAACTGAAACCGATGCTGAGACATCAGTATGTTTACCTGACATAGGATAAGACTGAATGATGTCAGCAAAACAAGCCTGAAAGGTTCTGCTGTGATGCACGTTTTAGTAATAATTCACTGTGTATGTTAAAATGATGTATACAAAAATACTTAATCTGCCCACAGTGTAGGTAAGGAAAAATGATTTTAAGTTTTATGTATTCTATTTGCTATTTCTGAAAATACAGTGGTAAAAATGCACAGACTTGATAAGGTTATATACTATGTAGAACTTTTTCATCAAAGTGAAAACAATGCCTTTATATGATCAAGTGAGAAAGAATGAATTTTGTAGGTTTTAGTGTACATATCATAATTGCTTTACATGAGAGGCAGTGGAAAGAAATAGATCAGAGGTGATTTTAGAAAATCCTTCTGTTTGCAACATGAAAAAGAAGGCATTAACAAGTGTAAGAGACACAGAATGCTGATTATCTCAATGAGAAAATTACTGCAAGAAGCAGAAATATGGTGACACTGAAGAAGATTAATTTAAGAAAAAAAATGCTTATGAATCTGCATTAATGGATTACTGATGAGAAATAGAAAATATAGTGTTATTAGGCAAAAGGTATTACATCTCAAACAATTAACAAAATACAGAGGTGATGCTTTTTTGTGAAAAAGCTGAATTTAAGGGCTGTGTGAAAGTTGGTGGAATGCATTAAAGTTTTAAATGAATACAATTTTACTTTGCAGAGAAATAGTAGTTTTAATCACAGGTTCATAAGTAAGTGCTAGGCTTGCTGCCCGTGCAGGCCATTTTAAGCCTAGCCAGTTTCCGTTTTAGTGCTCAAATTAACCTATCTTACTTGGTGTTAGATTGGGCTTACCCATCCCATGGTCGATAATTATCCTTAATAAGAATAACTGGGATTATACCATAGATAATTTGAGGAGTCCCATGCATGGGGATGAGGCATTTAGGAGCTGCATCTGACCATTAGTAGCACAGAGGGAAGTATTGTGGTAAATTTTCTGTTTCCCATCCATAGATCCTAGTTGCATTTGAATATGGACAGAGAAGAGCTTTGTTTTACATGGATATTAAGTTTGTTACAGAACAACAGTATCCTCTGTGAGATATATCTGTCCCTCCAAACCTTTCTTTTGATGTTGCAGTAGAGGTTTAGCTCCCTAGACCAGGTATTTCTGATGACATTTAAATATCTGACATAGAATAAGTTCATCAGTATTGGTGTGACACCTGTGCACTGGCCCAGTAATCAATTAGCCTCAATCGTCACCACTAGCACCAGTAAGGGGCATCCACATTGGGAGGACAACAAGTGCACACACAGTAAAGTACAATTTCCTTTAAGAGCACACAGAGATCACAGTCAGTCTGGGGCTGGTTTCTCCCTTTCTCTCCAGATCCCCAGTAAGACTCTCTACTGACACAGCTATAGGTTCAGATCTCAGCTGAGTAGTCAAGCCAAAACTTCCAGTACCCTCTCTGTCCAACCAGTGATTCATGTCCCTGCCCCAAGTAGCTGATACACCCACACAGTTTGAGATTTAATTTCTATACAAACACACATACACTCACGGGGAAGCCTGGCACAGATTTACTAGCTATGCCCCCTTCTGCCCAGGTTATAAGGTAGTAATGTCCCACATTATTCCTCTCCATAAAGGTGGTAGCTCACTAGAGCTAACCAACTACAGACCTATAGCTATACTCTCACCCCTGGCCAAAATTATGGAAAAGTGTGTCCACAAACAACTGATGGAACACCTCACCAAAAATAAAATTCTAGCCAACTCCCAACATGGCTTCAGGCCAAATCACAGTACCACATCAGCCCTACTATCCTTTTCTAATACCATCAATAACTTCAGAAACAATAATAAACTATCATCTGCTCTTTTCTTAGACCTCTCCAAGGCCTTTGATATGGTGAACCACATTCAACTCCTCCATACATTAAAAACTATCACTCAGCAATTCCACGCTGAAATGGTTCCAATCCTACCTGTCCAATAGGCAACAGGCTGTTCTATGGCAGGACAAATTATCCACATGCCTACCTGTTACACTTGGAGTTCCCCAAGGATCTATTCTTGGCCCTCTTCTCTTCACCATCTTTGTTAATGACCTGCCCACAAGCACCCCCCCATGCCACATGCATTCAATATGCAGATGATTCGACTATCATCAGCACTGCCTCCAACCTGGCAGACCTCACTGCTTCAACCCAAGACACCTTCAACCTAATAGAAAAATGGTTCTCAAGTCGTCAACTAGTTCTCAACCCCAACAAAACAAAACTACTTACTTTCTCACCCACTAACAAGACTCTTCCCCCCACCTTCTCTATTACATCCTCCAATGGAATCACTATATCACCAGTAGCTCACACAAAGCTATTAGGTGTTGCCATTGATAACTCCCTTAAATTTGACACCCATTTCAATCTAACCATCAAAACCATCAATAAAAAGCTTGGCTCTCTCTATAAAGTAAAACACTTTCTCACTCCTCACGCTAAAATTACAATTGCCAGCACACACCTACTATCAACTCTTTTCTATGCCTCCCCCCTTTTTACAAACCTAAACAAGACAACCCTTAACAAACTTGCTTCTTGTTACAATCACATAGCTAGATTTGCCACAAATTCCACCTTTAGAATGCACCACTGCACTAACTTGAAGCAACTAGGGTGGTTAGAGTTTTCCAGCCAATTCCATTTCAACCAACTCAAAACGGCTCACCAGATACTGTATCACCCAGAGAAAACATCAGCTCTGAAAAACATCATTCAGCCTTATATTAACCTGCAATCTTTACGCTCCTCCAATAAGATCTTAGCTCAAACTACCAAAGCCAATAATTCTGCTGGGGATTCTCTATTCTCAAACTTTGTAGGTAAAATGTGGAACTCCCTACCGACCATGCTCACCTCAGAACCTTCACTCCTACAATTCAGAAAAAAGCTTAAACCCCATCTCAATAGTCTCTGGCAATGTCCCTGTTCCAAACCTGATTAACCACTATCATTTACCCTTCTCTTACCTCACTATCCTTAACCGCTTTTTAACAAGGCGCCTCGCCTTTGTAACTGACCTATGTTTTTTATATGCTGCTGTTATTTTTTTCCCAAGATGTGATGTATCTTTATATTGTATTTAGAACTCAACTATCTTCCTTTTTTGCATTAACAATGTTCATATGTCTGTTATGTACCTGGAGCTTTTCTCCCCGGGCCTCCACTGAAAATGGACATGTATCCAGTCGGACTCTCCCGGTTAACAAATGTAAAATAAAAATAAATAAATAAAAATAGCAATCACTGCCACCAACTACTCTCATCAGCTACTAATAAGACCCTTCCTAAAGGATGACCAGTTCCACTGTGTAATGTTACTGTTATCCAAATAGTAAGTGTGATTAACATCAAAGCTATTGGAGTGGCTTATACAGTATCACCAAATACATGCAAGTACTCTGAGAGCTTAAACATCTCTACACAAAACAGCCACAGTTGAAAGGTTTAAAAATATGTAATAATCAATAATAAAAACACAAGACAATACTTATTAACTCAACACAATGACATTAGAGAGTTCAGCTTCACATGAAATACTTTAAAACAACATTGTAGGATAGTCTGACATAAATATAGAAAACAGCTCAACTTATCTTGCTATTTCTAGCTATCTCTAAGAGAAATACTAAGATCTAAGATCCTACTTACAGAGCAAAGCACAGTGCTGGTGAGCTGATGTCTACAAGTCTAGAAGAAGATACAAAATGCTATTCTTACTTTCTGAGATAGCCCTTAAATTGATAATACACATTACTGCTGAGTCATTTCAGATGACATCATACTTGTTACCTCTACTTAAGTTCCCAGACTCACAGAACTTAAAATGTAACATTTCATTTGCAATCTGCACCTGCCAGGAAGTCACAACAATAAAATACACTTTACATGTAAAACCTAGTAATTATCTATGTCTTACAAACAATAGAATGAATTTCTAGCTGCAGACATCCTGTCCCTGAGCTTGAGATCAAACACAGTTGTAAAATCCTTTACTTATCAGCTTTCTTCCAGCAGGGTGCTCTGTGGTTACATTTTTGAAGTGCAGAACATAACACAGTTTTCTTACATCTGTGAAACAAGCCTGTGGATCATATTAATATTTACAAGGACATAGAATTATTTACAAAGTCTATCTAGCCAGGCTGGCAGCCTTCACAATCCACCCCCCCCCCAGAAAAGTCAAGTTAGTTTTTCAAGTGACCCTTGAGAAACATTGCTTGAGAGGGATGAGTCTATCTGGGTATACCTTACCCCATTCCCTGTCTTGATATCCCATCTGAGTTGGTATTGCTAATCCCACTGCGGTGCTATACTGACATATCATATGCTTCCAACCCTAGGCTCCACATTAGTAACTTAGCATTTTGCTGGCAGGCTTGATGTAACCATGTTAGGGGATTATAATCTGTAACTACAGTGACTTTCCTTCCATACAGATAAGGCTGAAGTTTCTGCAGTGCCCACACTATGGCTAGACATTCCTTTTTTTACAGCCGCATAGCATTCCTCCTGGGTTGAAGCCTACTACTGAGATAAACCATTGGGTGGTCTTCTCCCTCTGAAGAAATCTGGCTAAGTACAGATCCCACCCCCCATGGTTTTAAGCATCCACCTGCACACCAAATTCTCTTCTATAATCTGGACCGGCTAACACAGGGGGTCCTCCCAAAGTTTCTTTAAGCTTCTGGAAAGCCTGGCCACATGCTGTGGTCCACACTACCTTATATGGCCTGTTTTTCCATGCCAGGTCTGTGAGAAGAGCACCTATGGTACTATAACTGGGGACAAACTTCCTGTAGTACCCTGCTGTCCATAAGAATGCCTTCACCTGCTTTTTGGTAACAGCTGCAGGCCATGCCTGAATGGCTTCCACTCTGGCAGGTTTTAGCCTGATCTTACCACTCCTCACTCTATGTCCCAGGTATGAGACCTCTACCATACCCACCTGACATTTGCTGGGCTTAATGGTCAACCCTGCCCTCCATAGTCTGTGCAGCATCTCCCTGACATGTTGAAGGTTCTCTTGCCAGGAATGGCTGTAGATGGCAATATCGTCTAGGTAAGCAAGGGCAAACTATCCTGCTCCTGCTAGGATATGATCTACCAGCCTCTGGAAAGTTACTGGGGCATTTTTCATCCCAAAGGACATCTTTGTGAACTCATACAAGCCAAAAGGATCCACAAAGGCTGACCTCTCTCTAACACTGGGAGTACCTGCTAGAAATCCTTGATAAGATCAATGGTGGTAAGATACTTAGTCCCACCCAGCTGCTCTAGGGATTCATCTCTCCTAGGCAAGGGTTAAGCATCTGACTTTGTGTGACTATTTCATTTCCTGTAGTCCACACAGAACCTGGTGCTGCCAACCTTCTTTGGCAACAGCACCACATGGGAGGCCCAGGGACTGTTGGACCTCTGAATTACCCCCAGTTCCAACATTTCCTGTATCTCCTCCCTCAGAGTCTGTTTGACTCTTTCAAGCACACTATACGGGACCTGCCTAATAGGCCTTTGGGATCCTGCATCCACCTGGTGCTGCATCGGGTGGGTGCACCCTGGTTTTCCAGTGATCATGTCCCCAAACTCCTGTAACACTGCTCATATTTCTCCATCCTGGTGGGACATTGCTACCCTTTTCACTGAGGTGTCTGTCCGAGCCTCACTGAGGAGATTGGTCACCAGATCTCCCTCAGACTCCTCCTGCAATCCACTGCAAATACTCAGCATAAGAGCCTCCCTATCATGGTAAGGTTTCATCATGTTAACATGGCACAATTTGTGCCCCTGCCTCCTGACTAGCAGTTCTACAATGTAGTTAACATCACTGACCTTTCTTACCACCTTGTAGGGTCCCTCCCAAGCTGCTTGCAGCTTGTTGTATCTGACAGGACAGGAATGAGAACCATTACCTGCTGCCCTACAGCATACTTTCTAGCTCGAGCATTCCTGTCATACCAGACCTTTGTTGTTGGGCTTCTGCCAGATTCTCCTGGGCCAAGCCCAAGAGTTCCCTGAGCTTTGTCCTGAGGTTTAGGACATATGTCACAACAGACTCCTTGTGGGATTCACACTCACCTTCCCACTCATCTCAAATTAAATCTAGAGGCCCCTCACCCTATGCCCATCCATCAAGTCAAAGGGTGAAAAACCTGTGGGTTCTTGGGAAATCTCTCTGTAAACAAACAACAGATGGGGCAAATATTTGTCCCACTCCCTCTTAAACCTGTATGCAAATGCTGGTAGCATGGACCTGAGTGTAGAGTTTAACCTCTCAACAAGACCATTAGTCTGGAGATGGTAGGGTGGTCTTTAAGTGCTTCATCCCACAGTACTTCCACAGACAAGCCAGTAGGTCTGACATGAAATTGGCAACTCTGTCAGTCAGTATTTCTTTTGGGAAACCTACCCTGCTGAAAATCTCTAACAAAACATTTGCCACCTTTTCTGCCTCAATGGGGGTAAGAACCACTGCCTCAGGGTATCTTGTAGAATAATCTACTACCACTAGGATATACTTTTTCCTTGTGGAACTTGTGGTACTCAGAGGCCCCACAATATCCATAGCTACCTTCTGAAATGGATCCTCAATCACAGGCAAAGGCATCAAAGGAAATTTCATCTTGTCTCCTGCCTTGCCTACCTTCTGGCACTGCTCACAGGTTCTGCAGTACCCTGTTACATCTCTGGAAATCCCAGGCCAATAAAATTTCTGCATAATACATCTCTTTGTATGTTTTATGCCCATATGCTCTGCAAAGGGAATATCATGGGATATGTCTAGAAGTGCCAGATGGTAGGATCTGGGCACTACCAAGTGCTGTATCCTCTCACCTCCTAGTCCTCCCTAAAGGGTGCAATCTCTGTACAGTAACCCTTTGTCCAATTATACAGAATCCCCTTCCCTTGAAAATCAGGTGTCTGACTAGCTACCTCTCTCAGGCCTTGTAATGTAGGGTCAGGGAGCTAAACCTGTCTCAACTCTCTTTTTGTAACCCTTCCCAGCTCACCTTTCACAGGAAGTCTGGTATCCTCCGACAGCGGTGCCTAACTGTCAGCCTGGGTACTACTACTCATCTCTACTTTTGCAGTCACTCTGTCTAAGGGAACATCACTACCTACAAGCAGCTGTGGCTCACCTTCAGTCTCACTGCTACAGGGTAGCACCCTCCCTGAAGTAACCACTTCACCAGTCCTGGCTGCAAGTGTGCAGTCTGTCTGGGTCTCCCCCAGGCTACCAGACCTACATGCTTGTCTCCAAGCCTGACTGCTTGTAACTGCATAAGCACATGGTACTGCATTATCAAAATCCTTCCCTATCAGGACATCTGCAGGATGGTAGTTGGGTACCCCTATTGTCTCAAGACAACCTACAATTGGCATTTTGTTATTCCCACTTACTGGCTCCCTCACCTTTTGTTCCCCACCTTTCCTCCATGGACATCTATATGCCACATGGCCCCATTAGTTGCTTTCAAAACATTTAACCCTAGGTCCTGGATGTGTACCTGGACTAGTGGCTTCCCCTGCTACTGTCAGATTCTGTTGTGGCAGTCTGGGCTGCCCCCATGAGTTCCTTTCCTGTGCAGGGATGCCCTGCTTGCTAGGTATAGGTCTCCCTTCTTCCCCAACTCATCTACAGTATTGCATTGTCTATCAGCTAACCAGATTCTCATGTCCTCAGGCAAAGTGCTAAGGGCTTGTTCCCTCACCAAAAGGTCTGCCAGCCCTTCAAAGGTGGTGACCTTACAACTGGGTTGGAGGATGCCTTGTATGCCAGACACAGGTCACCTCTTAGCAGTTTGTAGGATGCCAAGTATAGCGACAGGGCTTTGAGATAATCCACATAGGACATATTGTTCAGGACATATCCTTTTAATAAGGTATCTCACTGGGCATTCCAGTTGTTGCATGTGTTTGGACAGATACATGCCAAATGGGGACATTATACTCCATGACCAGCCTAATGAAGGATATGTTAAGGGTGACAATGACATTGCTAGATCTAAACACAATCCCTGTTTTCATAGGCTGTTCAATATAGAAAGGCTTTCTTATGACAATGGAAACATGTTTGCTGAAAGTTAGGTTACACTCCACATAAGTTCCCAAATCCCTAAAAACTGAGTTAACTATTAGGGGCAATAAAGTCAATGTGGCAGTTCCTTAGGGTAGAAGACTTCCCAAAGAATACAATTATGTAATTTTTTTGTATTTAGCTTTGGTCCATTATTTTAGCACCAGTTATTTATTTGGGACAAACCTTCCTGTAGGATGGCTAAGTCATTTGTGGATTCAATGACTCCTCCTAGCTTGCAGTCATCTGCAAATCTAGTCAGCCAGAGTCCTTTGGTATTTGTTTTTACTATAGAGAAACAGATGCCAAACAAGAGAGTTCTCAGCACAAAACCTTGGGAGATTTCACTAGTGACTGGTCTCCTAGTTTAGGCAGTGTTACCTATTTTTATTTCCTGCATCTTATCTGTGAGCCAGTTAGTAACCCAGTAGTTGACACAGATGGTTTATTCACAGTTTATTTAGCTTTTATACTATGCCTGAGTGGGCGATTGTGTCAGTAGCTTCTTTTACATACAAGGTTATTATTCTTTGCAATGTTTTTTGAGGTTCAGTTAAAAAACATTTACACTAAAAAATAAACAAATTGTATAACCTCATAACAAAGCTAATACAAATAAAACCACTATGAAACCAGAAAGGATGCAGTGGTTTTAATAATGAACATAATATCTTACAATGTAGCTTTGCAATAATTACTTATGAATAATATTTTTTTATGAAGTATCTAGAAACATGAACAACAGATCCAGTTATAAAATTAACTTGGTAATTGATGATTTAATGTTGCAAGGGATGATTGACAGCGATATAAAATATTCTGTAAAGAAAAAGAGCCCAGTGAGTCCCACTATTTTTGGTGATTACTAAGATTCATATATCTGTAGCTCAGCTTTCTTTTGGACCAATTGTGTTCTCATTTCATTTAATTATGGAACTCCCAGTAGCTTTTTTCAGATTGGAACCTCAATATCCCCTATGTTCTATGTGATTCTTAACATTTTACAACCCGTATAACAGGTGGGTTTTGATGAGGAAGTTGCATTTGTTACAACAGGCATCACATAATTATATACATTTATTCCCCTTGATATAGGACTGGCTTGGTTTCCTGAATATGTATTTTATGTACAATTTCTATTTGATATTGATTTTAACTTGGTTGCTATATTTATGGAATTTACCCTCATAGGTATATAGATATACAGGAAATATGCTCAGTAACAGTGTGGAGTTGTTATGGGGCCACATCAGCATTTTTTAGTAACAGAACTGAAAACTATCTGGTATTCCAGGTTTACAAAGTAATTAGAAATGTGCCTGCATTTCCTTGCTGACATTTTTATTTTATGGAAGGAGGATATTAGTAAATTCTGTGATTGTGTTTTGTTGATTGAATTATCTTGTTATTTTTTAAAACTCTTGTATATTTTATGTAACTAGACAACTTTAGCTCGATATGACTGTGTGTAATGACTTCAGCAAGAGGAGATTTATGTCTGAGGTATTTGGCCACAGTGTGAGGTGATTTTACAAATCATCTCCCACTGTGGCTCATACAAAAATTAAGCTATATGGCAACTTATTAGACTGTCATGTCTAATTATTGATGATGTGATTTTTTAGGGAAGTAGAATGTTAAAAAAAGTATGCCCATGGAAAGGATTTTTGCAAGGACCTTAATGGACAACAGTATTGTTAAAATTATTTGGACTTCCACTGATTTTCCAACAATTTTAAATAAAGAAAAAGATCATAATAACATAAATAAAAGAAATAATTAAAGATAATCTCTGGGAGTCAATAAATTCCATGTAGGTTTCGTGCAAAGCCTACATAGATTTACATGTGTGCGGAATGAGCAGCAGCGCTAATTGCATATTCATGCTGCGCACCTCTTTTAAATGTAAATAAATGAAGTTTCGTGGCTGGCAACGGTATTGCCAACCAGAAAAACATTTAATGCAACATGGATAGCAAACCCATTTAACTCCGAGCACAGTGGGTTAGCAGGTTTATGTGGAATGCCACAATAATCACCAGGGCTTAACATATAATATTTCTCATAGCTCTCAGTCTCTTAGTGCAAGAAATCCGGACAAAGCACAACATAATGGGAAGACAATAACCCAGAAATATGGACAGATTTTACATATTTGCTCTTTTAAACTTAGAAATGTGTTAGAATAACACAAGTTTGTATGAAGATACATTTTCTGAAGGACTTGAAGTCTGAAACTGAAATGTATGTAGTTATTGTGTGACAACAGTCCTGAGATCATTCCAGTGATATGGCAGAAAACCAAAGATTTTATAAGGAACACACCAAAAGATATATAAAACAAAAATCTGGAAATTCTGTGAAAATCCGGACAGTTAATAAGGTATGATAATTATTTATATGGTCAAAACCCAGTACACGACAGTGTATCTACAGTGCAGTATTGTGATATCCCATTCCTGGGATTCCATACCAAAACTGAGTAAATGATCTGTAAGGGTACATGGACTGCCATGTAAAATAAACATGTGGGGAAGTGTGAGAACTGAATAGGAACACATAGATACACTGCAGGAATGAACACAGGGAAAGAGGACAGGTGAAACAACTTGATGTATGGCAGATGAGAGCATGTCGATGGAAGACAGTTGTAGCAGCAACACCAATCACATATCAATATGGTACAGTAGGGAGTGAACAGTGAAAATGTGTATTATGTGACTGTAGTAGAATGTGACAAACAATGGGAAAGATGTCTATGTGAGATAAGCATGCTTACATGAACAATGCAGATGACATCTATCAGGGAGGTGATATAAAATTGGGATAGGGTGCATATTGTGAAGCTGTGCAAACTAATATGCCTGAATATGAGTGTAATCTCAGCAGAGGTCTCTAGCAAGTGGGATACAGATAAACGTGTATGGACAACATTAAAAGCAACAAGCACAATCATGGACAGTATCAGAATAATACCACCAGTAATCCCATGTCTCTGACATAACATATGTGATTCTGAGTGATCACAGATTATTCTGTACAAACACACTTGTACAGCTTTTAAGATATGTCCGCACTCTATGAGGGTAATCATGCACACTGTCCAGGCACTGTAATATCTGCTGTTTGTGTTAGGAGGGACGCTGCTATATATGTATGTGGCATTATTATCAATACAAGCTGGCTGGCTGGTGTGTATGGCAGATATATATGGCACAATCTGCACTGTCAGAAATGTTACCCATAACAGTAATGTTGTCAAACAGCTATGTATGTACTGTGTGCATCACCAAAACAGGTAGCACACATGCATCTGGTGTAACATACTCAGTAGTTGTGTTTTATATATATATATATATATATATATATATATATATATATATATATATATATATATATATATATATATATATATATATATATATATATATAGTCAGCACTGTGACCACATGCTGGTAGGCGTTCCACTTACCATCTACTCCAGGACACACGGCATATACCTATTAGTCTGATTATAGGGTATGATGTCTACATTATACTAGGGTTGTGTATTTGTTTTCCTGATGTAACAAATCCCCACATGTTTTTGTGTCACTGGAGGTGTTGTTATGTCTGTGGCAGCAATCTTTTGTGTGAGTTGATACTGTCAGTATTATACTAATATCACAGTTGGAGTCAATGATTGCCAAGGATCTATAGTCCTTCAGACAACTGTTTGGACATAGGATGTGTACGTCATCTATGATGTCTGTCACTTAAAATAATAGACAGGAAAGGGTCTAGCAAACAGCCTTTATGTGCAGACCTGATCACTGGACCTGAGATATAGGTGACTTCACAGATTTCAACATATTTAGATGCTACATATGTGATATAGTGGTCTACCCACGGTCTCTGAGCAAGTAAGCGGCGACGAATAGAGCTGAGTTCTTTCAGTCGGGCAGCATAGGACAGATGTTTGAGACCCTACAGCCTAAGGATTCTATATGACAGGCCTGGATGAAAGTAAGACAGTGCATATTGGCTATCCTGTTCTGGCCTAGGGTTTGAACATAATCCACACTCAGGTATCATTGAGAAACTCTACCAGCTAGGGATTAAACCTTGCATCTCTAGATGAGTAACCAATTGGCTCACTGACAGAGCACATACTGTGAAAGTTGGTGAGTCAACCTGTACAAGTAGAGTTGTCACCATTGCCGTATCCCAGGGATCTGTACTTGGCCTTTTACTGTTTGGAATCTATTTCTTGACAGTTCAGACTAAATTATGCTGCCTTTGACTTACCATGTTTGCTGATTCTGGTATCCTGGGTGCAATCATTGAATCCACCTATGATGATAGCATACTACAGCAGGAGCTAACACAGACAAAGGATAGGTGAAAAAGCAACACAGTCTTCAAATAAATGCAAGCATTTATTTTGTCATTCTGCAAAGTGGAATTCTCTGCTAATTACAGCATTGACAACAGTCCTGCTATGCTGAAACCCGGTGATGCAAGCACTGGGAGCACACATACATATCAATCTCATCTTTGACCACCAAGTGTCTAAACTGATATTGAAAGCTTATATTGTACACACCATAAGTCACACCATCGTATTCAGATCTGAGGATTATATTACAGCACTGTACTTGAACCTTATCAGAACACTAATGTAGAGTATAATGCGTGTACCTCACCGACACATGCAGCAGCTAGAGAGACCACAGGGGTTTCTCACCAAGAAAACACAGGACATTCAAACCATGTCATGATGTATGTGGATAGACTGAAAGTCATGTCACTGTAATCTGTATTGTATAGGATGAGGTGACTTCTGCCTGACTTCCAAGCAAGTCTCTGACCCTGCCCTGGTGAGAATAGTGCACATCCACAAATCAGATATAGCTGATGCCATCAGCTGTGTCTGGTGAGGAGAATATAATAGTGTCCCACATGCTGGTGTAAAAGGCTCTCTTTAATGTCAAGACAGAGCACACACGCACACACACACACACACACACACACACACACACACACACACACACACACACACACACTCAGACACACACACACATACACGCACACACACACATACACCCCCAGTTGACTACAGTAAGAGCAGAACTCCTACCTTTCCAAGTACACAGACTACAGAACTCAGTGATTTATGCAAGCACCACAGCATACGTCTGACTTTTACAAGGGAGCAGAACAACTTATAGTGCACAACATCAGCACTGGATGTAAGAGAGAAAATGATAGGAGGCTTGCTTAGGTTCATAGCTTCATAGGTTCCTAGGAGGTTACTAGGCTAATTCCCCTAGGGCCTTTACAAGTTTAGCAATGTAAAAATTCATGTAACCTTATTGAGCATAGTCAGATGTTTACTGTTACCAGAGTGATTTTGTGATCAGCACTGATTCACCCAGTCCATAAGGGACATAGATGCTACCCCTGGAGTGAATTTATAATCACACACCCAGTTGTCAAATTTGCTCTTGAATAGGATCATTAAGGAGCACAGCTTCACATTTAGTAGTATCCTATTACAGAGAAGCAGCAATCACTGGGAGATATATCTGTCTCTCCAGCATCTTCTGTTTATATCACAGGCTAAGTTGAAATCCCTGCAGCAAGTTATTCTTGTCCCATTTGATTTGTGGATGTTCAGCTTTTACATTAGGGCAGGGTCTG
Organism: Protopterus annectens; assembly: GCF_019279795.1. Taxonomy (NCBI): domain Eukaryota; kingdom Metazoa; phylum Chordata; order Ceratodontiformes; family Protopteridae; genus Protopterus; species Protopterus annectens. Next base: position 508,536,549 of record NC_056728.1, on the reverse strand, counting down.
AGATGGCTCTGTAGGCCAGGCCAAGGTTGCCTCTCAGCAACCTGTATGATACTGAGTACAATGACAGGGGTTTCAGTCTTTCCATGTATGTCATGTTTTGGAGGCTCTGGATTTTCCTGGTCAGAAACCTCTGTGGTCTCTCCGGTTGCTGCAGCTGTCTGGTAAGGTACATATAGAAGGGAGCTTTGTACTCAATTAGTGGTCTGATAAGGGTCAATTACAGCAGAGCTATGACCTCCCTGTTCTTGGATGTGATGCCCTTATTTATGAGCTGCACAATGTAGAATGCTTTTTTTACCACTATGGACACATGGTGATAGAAGTTTAGATTGCTATCAATCTGTGTTCCCAAATCTCACAACACTGGGTTTGAGCTAAAAATGGTGCTATGTATAACATAATTAGCAGGGCTACTGTTTTAAAAAAGGGGATAATGAGGCCTTTTCTTGCATTAAGTTTCAGTCCATGAATTTGGCACCAATCATTTGTCTGTGTCAGGCCTTTCTATAATATGTTAACATTGTTGGGAAATTCTATATGATTGCCCCAGTTGACAGTCCTCTGCAAACACCACAGGCCATCTAGCTTCACCTAGATTTCAGAGAAATAGTTTCCAAACAGTAGAGGGCCCACCACAGATCCTTGTGGTACTCCACTGGTAACTGGTCTACTGGTGGAGGTGGACTCCCCAACTTTGAAGGTATGGATTCTGTTGGTGAGCCAGTTGGCTATCCATCTAGTAATGCATGGTTAAGCCCTAGATAGGAAAGTTTCTCTATGGTACTTTATTTGGAGGGTTGTAACAGAGGTCTTGGCTAAATCAAGATAGGTGGTATGTTCTGTTTTCCCTCATCCATGGTTTTGCAGACATTATAAAAGAAGTGCGCTAGGTTTAATAAGCAAGTGCTACCCTTGACAAAACCAATATGAGAATGATTCCATGTGAGGCAGAGCACCTCGCTGACTCTGTTCAAGAGAAATCTAGACCTGTGGTAGGCTTATAAATGCCTTAGGGCAGATAGCCTAGTATAAACCTATGAACCTATGAAACTATGGAAGAGTGCTGAAGGTCATCTATGTCCCTGTGAATAAGGTCCATGATGAATCTTTTAAGAGCCTTGCAGATAGGGCTGGTTAGGCTTATGGGCCAATAGTTCACAGGGTCAGTTGATAGATGTGTAGGCATGTTCAACTGTGAAGATAGATGTAGTTATGCATGTTACCAGATTGACATGCATTGCATACCACACATTTGATATTAATTTATGTAGTGTAGTTGATGTATTTGTGAAAAGATAATGGAGGCACCAGAGAAGCAGTGCATGGTAGGTGTAACACATGGCTGCATTGTAAATATTTGACATATTGTTCAGTTTAAGTTTCCGCATGTAGTTTCATGGCATAAAGAGTAAATGGACAGTAAACAGCAGTAATACATGTTAATTTGACTTTGCATAGTGCAGCAGCTAGCAGCATGTTTGTGCTATGGTTGGCAAAGTGTTTGCATACGTGAGATACACATTTCCATTATTTTCCCAGTTTGTGCAGAGTTAAGCAGTGCACAAGAGTGATCTGCATTGCTAAAAGTCTGACGGTTACTATAGAGTGTATGAAACACACCTGCTGCTTAGCTGACTTTGTGGTAGCAGGTATAAATGCATTGCTACATTTCTTTTTGAGCTCAGATGAAACTGAGTTTGAATCTAGGTATATCTTATACTTTTAAATAAACAGTGATAATGCAATGACATCACTTCTTTATAGCACATGTGTTGCTGTGTGCTGGCATAGTACAGCTGGTTTAAATGGCTTTGCATGAAGGTAACCACAGCATTGTAGGGCCACTCACTTTTGCTTGGCATTGGTGTATAATGCCAAACTCTTTAAAAACTTAGAGGCCAAAAAGTGAAGGAATCCATTGCTTTTTATGCTACTTATGTGTGTTATGTGTAATTTTATTATTTGACCAGATTATAGATGTTAAAATGGGGTAGATAGGAAAGTGGTGAAATAGGGAGTAATCAGGGGAAGAACAAAGGGAAAGCAATACAGGAATGTACAGGAGGGAGTTAGGAAAGAACCACAGCTATTAATTTATTCAGTAGTAAAAACTGATAATCTGATAATATATGCAGAATATTAGCTGAATTTGGAGTGTCACCTCCAGAGAGGGGGGTGACAATGTAATCATGTTGTATAGCCAATTGGACCAAATCAAGTGTGTCAAGAAACACGTGCAAAATGGAGAGCTATGTATGGGACAATATATATTTTTTTCTGGGACAGCTGCCCAATTTTGTTTTTAAATTCAGTAAGAGAAGAATGCTGGGTAAGGGATGTAGATATGTCTGGGTCAGATAAGTTGGGTAGGTGAGGAAGCAAAAGCAAACAAACAAGACAAATAAGACAATAAATTGGGATGGTAAGAGAAAAGAAAAGGTTGGAGGAGACCATGACTAGGGTGAAGGACAGGACAACCCATAACCATGACCATCATACATGGAGACAGTGAAAATTGAGTCATCACCCACTGGACTGTCATCACTGTCCACTTACTCCACTGGTGGCTGGAGTGCAAGACATCTTCTCCTCCTATGGACTATGAGAGAGAGCAGAGTCTCCATCCGGCATAGGTGTAAACCAATGGTGCAGTGCACAACCCTATGCACCAACCCTGGCATCTTCTGGTGAGTGATGAAATCCCCACCTCTGCCACTGGTCCTGGAGGATACCACTGCACCAGCTGCTGGAACAGTACTACCTGAGGTTGCAGGTAGTGCAAGGGCAACAGTGGTAGTCCTGCCAGGTTGGGTCCAAAACATGCTGGACATCTGTGCTGGAGCCTGTGGAGTGGGGGCTAGCTGATCCACTGGGGTTGGCCTACCTCACTCTGCTGTGGAGCATTTAGTGGTGTGGTACAGATGGATAACATGGAGACATTTTGATGACACATAATAGAAAATAAAAAAGAGAGATAAGGGTTGGGGTGAGAGAAAAAAGATAAAATTAGTACCATCATATGTGACAAAAAATGCATTATTAACACAGTTATACAACTAGTTTATCTGAAGTATGACATTTAAGTATATGTCCTAACAAATGCATGCTATAACTGCAGAGTGCTGACAGTAATCCTTGAAATGTACACATATTGCACATGTGTGTGTTCCAGTTATAAAGATTACAGTTAGCAGCAGGGCAGTTATGCCAGTTGTATAAAGTGTAATTTAATGCAAATATTATTAAAGAAATGCAGCATTGTATAGTTATGATTTGTGATATTTGAACTCACAACCTCTGACTACAGTTTAATATTTGATTCCTAAAGCTGGTTTATGATACAGAGTAATGCATGCATCCTTGCCTTTACAGTTAGGATATGCATGCTTAATTTGCTACAACTGTATAAAAACACAAAAAAATCTATCTTTACCTTTTAAAGCTACAATAAAACTTCTCTTGTGCTGCATATATACCACTTGCTTCCCTCAGTCTCTCTATTCAAGCAACATGAGCCTGTCTATTGAACTCACATTTGGTATTAGCTGGGGAAAGAACTGAAAAGAACAGAAGAGCATTCTGCATTGAAGTTTTGCCTAAATTTAACTTTCTAACTATTGCAAGTACTCTCTTGTAATCATACTTACACAGCTGTGGGATGTCCACAGTCTCAAATGCATTCAGCCAACAACTGAGAGTATCACTTTTACACATGGGTAGGTCATTAAAATGATGCCTACACTGCTCTCCAGTGCATGGGATTCCAGTAGCACTGGATATAACCAAAGCCAAACTATTCCACACCTCACACTTGTACTGGGAGCCAGAATAATCCCCTGGCAGAAGCCTTTGGCTGTGGCGCTATACCAGGAGTCTAATAAATATCCTGGACTCCTGGACAACCTGCCTCTGTTTCCTAAGCTAGGCAGATTCCACCTCTAATGCCAGACATGTCTAATATCTGAAATAGAGCAATGGCAACTGATGTTTTCCTGCCAATGCCAGTTATCGCTGGTAGTGCACAAACCCCAGCAACAATGACAACCAAATTTGCATGATGTTAAGTGTATATAAATAATTGAAACTGAAAGGTTAATCTTACATTTGGCCTTGGTTTGAGGGGTGTCTGGTGATGTAGCTTGGAAATATATATTGGAAATTGGAAGGTAACTGTTAGGTGAGTTAAGTATGCAGACATGCACTAGGGACATAACGGTCATGGCCTGACACATTTATTTTTGCCTTTATACACTGATAAAATTGATTTTTACAGTGTGGGATTCAAACCTTGGCATAAGGGGTAAAAGATTTTCCTCCACAGTTTTGATTTTCCATCTTTGCACAGAAGAAGGGCTGTTCAGAACTAGTTGGGAATCATTCATAAATACAGGTGACAGTTTGAGGTGTTACATATGTATGTGTGTGACCTGACAAGGTTCTTGTATATAGATCCAGTTGTTTATGTCTATTATGTAATTGTGAAGGACATACAAGTCAAGACAGCATAATTATACTTACAGAAATATAGTACACAGTATACCCTCAGTCATACATATGAAAACACAATAAGGATGCCTTATCCCTCTGAGGTTCAATATAATGGGAAGTGGAACAACAGTACAAATGTATGGAATATCCTGTATTAGAATCCAGGGCCATGTGTATACCAGTTCAACACTTACACTTGTTGCTGCAAGAATGTTAAAACAACACTTGTCTATTTTTCATTTCATTGCTATAAACTGAATTGTCACATCAGTAAAAAATAGGTTGCACAACCAGTTCTAGAACCCAGGACCATCTGTACTCCAGCCCTACACTTTCACTTGCTACCACAGCACTAGTTACATGACATTTCCATAATTTCCTACTCATACTTAAGTTCTTAAGTTCTGCTTAGTGTGTTTGTGCAGTGCCCAACAGAATTAATTGAATGTATCCATTTTCAGTTATTGGCTGCCTGAGTCCTGTCTGCATGTGTTGAGCAACTTTGATAACCACCATGTGACGCTGCTAAGCACAGTTACATAATGAAAAGTAAAAATTGCAACAATGGTTTGTTTTTTACCTTTTCAATTTTACAGACATCCTGTATGCATGTGTTCTGTCTGCTTCCTGGGAGGGCCACTAGTCTAAATTTGTCCACTATTAAGCATCTTACCAATGAGATAAGCACAGCCATACCTGACATCCATTTTTCTCCATTTCCCTTGTTTGCTCTAAGCCATGCACAGCACAAACACTGGCCAAAAATATATAAATAAATAAAAATAAAAAGGAAACTGAGGAAAAGCAGTCTATGACACTAAAAATGTTAGTACTCGTGAAATATTTGTACATAGCTCTGTATTTAAACTCTCACTCCAATGAACCTTCAGAACACAGTAAGGGTGCTTTATCCATCTTTGCCACACAAACACTTTTGCAGCAGAGAATTTAAATTATTCTACATTAAACCAACTGCAACATCATCTAAAGTACTATGAAACCATATAACAGTTATTTGCGCATGTACTATTTTTGGATATAGTGTGCTGAGTGATCAACCATTTATGCATATTGCTTGCATAAATGCAGGTCTGTCTTATCTCTCTGTGTTTGTTACTCATTCTTTTCTTATCTGACCAGTAATCTCAAACATGCAGTCTGTAAGCCATTCTATATCATTGTCCTTAAAATGTGTGAGGATATTAAACAGCAAAAATATAATATACAGGTGCCAAAAAAATGAAGGGAAGGTTGGATCTTAATGAACAGAAGCTGTGAATTGTGTGTTGCTTACTTATATTTCCAACCTGGACAACATTACTTTTAATACTTTGTAAGTCTTACCTGACACACCCACTGGATGTAGGGTAGTCTGCATTGTTGTTGGGTTTTCATCCTCCCTACCAGTAGTCATTCAGTTCTGCAATCCATTCAAAACAAGCACTGGAGGAATGCCTGTAGTATGTTTACATATGATACACTGAGCCAACTATTTGGGATTCAGCATTTCTAATGCGTTTACACCTGATTTGCATCTTCCCCATGCTGACAGTCCTGAATCTACACCATAAATAGGAACTGTGTAGCTAGGGAACTTGAAAGCGAGGAGACTCATTTATGTTAAGAACACAGAAAAGAGACTATTACCCTGAGATATATCTGTACAGAAGATTACTGAACTTGAGAAGGTATGTTTGCATTTTTCAGCTATATACTGCATATGCTGAAATGTCATTAAGAAAAATCTGTTCAATAATGATATATATATATATATATATATATATATATATATATGTGTGTGTGTGTATATATATATATATATATATATATATATATATATATATATATATATATATATATATATATATATATATATATATATATATATATATATATATATATATATATATATATATATACATATATATATTGATTAGGAAATGCTACACTTTTATCTTCATGCATTAGTTAGAAGTGTACTGATGGCATGGGCATGTTTATCAGGTTATGTCACAGGTATACCTGATTGGCAATACATTAAAATGGAGTGCTTTGTGTTAAATCTGTAGCCATGTTTCAGGGACATTTCATTTGATAGCACTGTTAGTATTTCAATTATGGTTTGTTAGAAAAATGTGCCATTTGCCTGTTTTTTTTTTGGGTGGGGAGGCAAGCTGCATTTCTGTTATGGCACAAACAACAATATGTTGCTATTGTTACTCTCCTTTTTTATCATCTGGCCTGTTCATATTTCAAATCTCTAGAGTGTTTTATGTTTCTCCAGTGGGTAATAATGAAATGGTACCTTTCCTCTTTTATCTGGGAACAGTTATTTTGTACTTATGCGATACTTATGTGTATTATCCTTCTGTTGTCTTTTTGGACACTTATGACTATGGCACCCAGGTGTCTCAGTCCCAGAAAACCACCCTTCAGTGACCCTGAGAATCTGGTCATTGCGGAAGCTTTTCAGTGACATGTTTCCTTTCTGCTTGAGAGGAGATATGCAGATATGTCAGACAGAATGCAAAATTGACAGCAGATAGTTGCAGATGTCAATGCCTTAGGCAGTCACAGATAACATATGATCAGGTGTGCCATAGGGCCACTAACATGATCTCATCTGTAAGGAGAAAAACAGCTGCAATGGTCATGATCGAATGGGACCCTGCTACAGAGCCACCACTAGCAGCAAATTAAGAGTTCATGTACACTGTCATTGATCCATATGGCTCCCAGAAAAGTGCAGAACAGCATGTCCTTGACATTGGTGTTACTATTTCAGGACAGGAAATATTTCCCAAGAGAAACTTCCAGGTAGGCTTTTGTATCTCAGTTGATAAATACTGCACTGCACAGTAGAATATTTATATCAATATGTTAGTTCTGTTTAACAAGAAAATGGTTGGGGGATTGAAGATTTCTACAGTTAATACACCCTGATTGATTACACAGGGGCTTAGGTTGGACTTGTCATCCAAGTACTTGTTGAAAGCATAGTTAATGGACATGTAAAGAGCAAAAAGTTTTATCCCCTGTGTTACTGTTAATTGTGCTGATGTTTTCCTTACCTTTTGCATAACTTCTTCCAGGACCATCTGATATAGAGTGCATACCATCACCTGCACATGGTAAGCAAAGCATTTTTATATCAATATTGATGAGCAGTTCAAAGAAATATATTAGTGTGTGATGTTGATGTCAAGACTGTTGTGTGTATTGCTGTACTGTCTGTAATAGTGGTACCACTTTTAGTTTCTTAGCATATATTGGACTATAGTAGTGTAAGTATTATTTTTTTCCCTATGTTTATTGTTTATTATCACAAGTGACCCTAACAAGTGGAAGTGTGGGACTTCTACCACCTGGTGTCAGAGTATCAGCAGACGCTGATGATGATGGTGGCCAAAGAAAGGCACAGTCATGGTGCAGAAGTTGAATCTGACACTGAGGATGACATACAGCCATCCCCTGAAATTCCATTGGATACAGCCAGTAGGCCCACGCCTACCCATTTCAGTGAGCCTCAGATATTGGACAGGTGGAGGGCAAGGCAATAGATTAGGGAAGTTGTTACTGTGACTTCAGTGCTTGTTTACTCTGACCATAGCCAAAGTGTGGGTGAGGTGCCATGCAGGAGGGTTGTTAGGGGAGCTAGGAGGAGGCCTGCTGTCCATCCTACATCTGATCCAGTTGTCTCTTCCCATGCCACTCAACATATGTTTAAGGCCATCATGGAGACACAGACACATACCAATAGGTGCTCCAGAGAAATACTTATGGTTTAGATGTGGCAGAGGCTGACATGCATGACTGCCTTCACTGTGCTCCCAATTCAATGGATTGGATGAATGACATGTTGGAACAGCTGGTGTCTGAGATGGAACATCTGCTGGGAGGAGGGTGGCATCCTTATAGGAGTAGGTCAGCCACATCATCTGCTGTTAGCCAACTTGGCCATGCCCAGTCCTGATCCCATAGTGGCAGTACCTCCACTGCTCCATCAGTTGTTGAGCTGTCCATACCCAGACATGGCAGGCCAGAGGGTAGTGGTCATGGGTCTCCTCATAAGGTAAGCTGGTACAGAAGACATCAGTCATGTTCAGGTAGCAGCAGTGCATTTGACCATAGAAATGAATGTGCCAGTGCAACTCTTGGCAGAGCCAGTTTTTGTGGTTTGGTATGCCAAAGATGAACTGCTATCTCTACCATGCATGGCTCAAACCTGTCTGGCATACTAAGCTGTAGAGCTAACACAGAGCTTGGCTATGTTCATGCAGGCACTCACACACCAATTTCACCTGGAGGCCCCGTACAGACACACACACACAACAGTTACATGGTTCAGCTGTGAAGCTTAAAATTCATTTTGTCTCATAGGCCATTTGTTAATTTATCCGAATGTCTGTCTGCTTCTCTTTCTTACTCACACACACTCACTAACCTTTTGGGTCAGCCTAGCCCCCCCCCCCACAACACCCTGTCCAAGTGATGATAGATGTGACATTTCCCTGTTTTCTATATTTTGGATTCAGGGATACACAAGTGTTATGTCTGATGCTCAGGGTGCATAGCTATCTCAGTGCTTAGTGTATCTACATTTGTGATGTTGAATTGACAATTGTACCTTTGACTTATATTGGAATTAGAAAGTTAGACAGTTGAAAGCATCAAATGTTTGTCCCATCATTATTGTTAATGATCTTGTGAGGGTTGTGAAGTCTGAGACCGAAATGTGTATCATTACTTTCTAATGTCTTTCGTTAGTGATTTTCCATTACAAATGTATGGTGCTAAACTGAGGGCATGCAGTGACCATCACTGCTTTTGAGAGGTATGACTGTGTGAATCTTTGATGCCTGAGGCCTACTACTTAATAATGGACACATATAAGTTAAATAAGTCTCTGCTGTCTCATGTTAAGGTCATTTCTGTACAAATCACCCACCTTTTGCTTGCTTACATTACCAAGTAACAACATGCAAGGATATGGAAGTCATTCATATTATTACACAATGCACCCCAGGTTCAACAGTTACCTTGTAAATCCAGCAGTTGCAACAGTTTTAGTTCAGGGCTGACTCATTGCATGGGTAGTAAAGGTTATAAGCATTGCCTTGCATCAATGTTACTATATGTATTTGCGCAGGAGGAAGGTTTTAGGCCCTTATGTGGTGAGTGTGCTATGCATTGTCTCTTAGCCAATGCAAGAGCATATTTAGCACACCTCTGCGTACACCCACAGCAGCTGCTGATTTCCCCTCTTACACCTCACCTGTATGTGGCTGTGGTGGCATAGGCACTGGTGGTGGGATATGTGCTCCTTCCCCTTGTTGATCCTACTGAAGCTGTTTTCTGAGCATGATGTTGTGTAGCATGGCATATACTATGAATATTTCAGTACACATCCATGGATTGTACTGCAGGGCTCCCCCAGATGTATCTATGCACTGGAACCGTGACTTCAGCAGCCCAAACACACACTCTATGATATTTCTGGTTTGAGCGTTTACCTCATTATGGCATTCTTCAGCAGGTGTGTGAACATTTCTGATGGGTGTCATCAACCATAGTTCCAGTGCATAACCTGCATCCCCCAATAAATAACCCTGTGGGATATCCCCCCAGTGAACATCTTGATACAGTTGGAATGTGTGCCAGACATGTGAGTTGTGGTAACTTCCTGTGTTGCTAGCACACACATTCAAGATGATTCCCTTGGCATTACACATGACTTGGCAATTAACAGAGTGGAAGCCCTTTCTGTTTATGTAGTGCCTTCCCTGTTCACTGGGTGGTGCCTTAATTTGTCCATGTGTGCAATCTATGGCACTCAGTACTTCAGGGTCATGTGCTACAAGGCAGAACTCCTGCATATTTCTGGCCCTATCCTTAGGAGTATGGGGAAAGTATATGTGGTCACTAGCATGTTAGATCATAGCATTCAGGAATTGATGGAGGATCATGGATGCTGATTCCTGTGACATCTCCATCATGTCCCTGTTGGTCTCTGAAAGGTACCTGTAGCTAAAATTTTAAGTGCTATACATACCTTTGTCTCCACAGGGATGGGTTCCCCTTGGTTTGTCCTGGCTCTGAGTTGAGAACGACAGAGGTTGCAGAGTTCCACTAGTGTGTTTCCATCCACCCTGTAGCACTGCATAATCTCCACATCATGTAGATTGTGATAAGTTAACTGGGGTCTGAAAACTCTTCTCATTCTTGGCTTTGGTCTACTAGCAGCGGCAGTACCATAGACATCAACCTGTTTAACATACACATGAATTAAAGCAACAACAGCCCCTAACATTGTTTCTGTATAGAGTCTTTTCTGTGCCTGTATTCCAATAGGTTTTGGAATTTGCAGGGAAAACCAGCACTCAGTCTACATGGTTGCTTTATAGCTTGTTGAATAGCTCCTCCATCTTGGATTGGTTGATTAGCATACAATTCAGCTGCTTCTGCTGTACTTTGCATGCCTTGGTGCTGACCTTGTTTGTGTGGCTCTTTGCAGCTCTACACACTATGTAGAACCACTTTTGAATATAAAACAGGTTGTGCAGCACACATTGCAGAAATGGATCATGTAGGGTTCATTGAATCTGGCCAAAGATGTTGTCCTCTTTGAAAATGATAATTTTGTGTATGCCACGGTAGCTTCATATTGAACTAAGTTTAAGTTTATAAAAGAAGGCATGAACTAAAAACTTATAGCTGACAGTATTTTAAGGGATATTTTTGTGAGACACTTAATTCTGTGTACAGGGATAGAAAGAATTTAAAAGAAAATGTAGAAAGCAATGGTTACAAATAGCAGGTAAAAGGAAAAATGTCAAAATGTGGCACTTGTAAGCAGAAGGGAGTGTTGATTCATTGATGAAGTACCTTACATTACAGTCAATTGATAGGGTACCTGTCAAATCTTTGAATGCTCAAAATTTCGAACGTTACATGGTCGAGACCAAATGTTCGAAATTTTGAGTGCTCGAAGTTAGACTTTCAACGTCACTGTATGGTGCAGATAGGGAGAATTTCCCTTTTCTGCACTGAAGTGCGGTCTTGGAGTTGGCCTACACTGTTAAACTGTTTTTTTCTGTGTTTTCTTTTTTTTTTTTATGTTCGAACATTTGGTCTCGACCATGTAATGCTCGACATTTTGGATGTTTGAACATTTAACATAGACCCAATTGATATCCTAAGGTTATGTTATGTAAGAGACACTTTAACTGTCACACTAAAGGAGTTGTATATATTGCAAATAGCTTGTAATGTATATGTTTTTATGTTAGAAGAGTAGAAAGGAAACCGAGATACAGAATATATAAATATATCTATACTATAAAAGTACAAAATGAGATAAATGCTTTCTGTAGATATGCACATAGTTATAAAATGTTCAAAAAGTATGAATTTTTTTGTTCTTGAAAAAATATCCCTTCGTATTAGGTGCAAAGGACTGGAAACAATGATTTACTATATTGAATTGTATTGGCAGATAATTTTCAATTCATCTGTTTTACCAGGTTGAAATTAAATGGTATACCCATTGTGTTTTGCAGCTGGAGGTAACAAAATTATAAATTCTTATAGATATTAATATTATATTAAGTTTTTAATATATAGTTTTATCATGAACTTTAATAACCTTTGTTATTAAAGTATTGTACAAGTGGGGGTCATATGACTTCATCATGTGACATAGGTGGTTATAAAATTAAATATGGGATCAAGATTCTTTTGTTCTAAAGAAATCTGATATTTGTAAGACAAAAATTCTCAGTGTTGAAAATGGTTCTTGATACATGCAACAGTCTGAATGTTTTTTTCCCTATTTTGTCTATTCTGTATGTATGCTCTCAAAGATGCCTACTGTATAAGTGTAGCAGGTTAAATCATGCAACATAGTCTCCAGCTGGATAAATGTACATTCCATTGATATACTGTAATTACTGTAACAGAAAACTGTCTAAAACCTTGTATTATCTATTTACGGTATCACTAGATATTGGAGACCGCAGCAATGGTCTAGTAGTTAGGCATTTGAGTGTACTAATGCAATTCCTTGTAGTAAGTAGCCTCTTCAACTACCATGTTGAGAGACACTCATTGTCAAAGTGAAAATAAACCAGTTCATATCCATTACCCTAAGCTGTATTTACATCCTTCCAGATTCCCTAAAAATAATGACTGGGGATCTGCTGTTGTGAATGATCACTAATATGAAAGAGAAATTGGATATTTTGGGTCACCCTGATATTGACTGTATATTTGTCACATGCATCTTCTTATCCCATTTTACATTTTTTCAGCCTAGAATAGCATATCTGAGTATCTGCCAAGACTGGTTTCTAACATAGAAAGTATTCAGTATTAGACATTTTACCACAACAGAACATTTTAATTTCTAAACAAAGAAGGCAAACAGTCCACAAATACTGGAACCAGTAGTGGCTGTACTCAGTCCCTGTGATCTTAACAAGGAAATGCCTGAAACTGACACTCGCTGGCAAGTTGCAAACACTTATATATGTGCTGTTAGAGAGATATGGTTTAAAAGTAATAAAAGCACTCCCCCTGTTTCGAGATTTTCTGGTATCAAGTATCCATTGATAAATTGGCTGACCTACACCAACAATGGTAAACATACACATAACTTATTTGACATTACAAATGAAACTCCTTTGTAAAAACAGTTAAACACCCAGCTAAGGATCCAATATGGCCTATTTGAACCTGTATTTAACTGTTTATTCTAAACTTCTCCACTGGTTTCATTTCTAAAGCCTAGAAACAACCATTGTAATGCTGTTCCACAGGGTTGACCCAGCAATGAACTCTGGTAACTATAGGCTGATTAGTCTATCTAACTGTATATGTAAAGCTATGGAATGCATTATCTCAGACCTCATTAATGTTGTCACTGCAAATCTCTTAAACCTAGGTTCTCAACAATTTGGCTTTGTTAAGGTCAGGTCCTCCCGCTTTAACCTTAATCACAGGATCATAGTAAGTTACTAGGCTATTGGACCTGTGACTCTTACAAGCCTAGCCAAGAATTTTGCCTATGTTCTGACAAGTAAGCACCAGATACCTCTGTCCAGCAGGAACACAGGTGGAACAAATTATAATTTCTTTGAGGAAAAGAAAAGTCATCAAAGCAGTGAATATTGATAATTCATTACATACAGCCTATCTAAAATGGCCAAAGCCTTTCACACTATTCCCCATAAAGGCATTATTGACAAACTTGTAAATCTGACTATACTTCAATGTGTTATATAGTGGATGGTTAAATGGTTGTCTGAGAAAACTGCTGCAGATAGATTTGCAGGCATCACTTCTGAAAGCAAACATTTTGCCAGTATATACTACAGAGGTCAATGCTAGGGCCTCTCTATTTGGCTTTATTTCTCTGACTTTAACCTAACACTACTAGCCTATGATTATCTAAGTCTGCAGAAGACTGTAAGCAGGGCTGTGTTGTTCATTCTTCTGTTGATTCACAATTGTTCCAAAATAGGATAATCTGTGCTAAGGGTGCAATGACAATCATCTCAAACTAAATGTGAAAAAAATGTAGTATAGCTCATTTTGGTAAACAAACAAGCAAAAAAAAAACATTTCCATATTTTACACTTAAACACTATCATTAGGGATCTAGTCACTCTTGCTGATAAATTCTTATCTTTTGATTATCATGTATCTGTAGTACCTTAGAACGTATTCTGTATGGCTCATCTATTTTCCAAAGGAAACTCTTTACAACCAAAAAGTCTTACCTGTTCTTTACTCATCGACTGTCAGGCCTTTTAAAAAATGTCTCCATTTGGGCATGTATTTTCTAATCATTTAACATCTTGAGTGACCTCAGAGTTTGCTACCTATTAAAATTTTAGGACCTCCACTACCAAATCCTAAGATGGCAGACATAAAAGACTGGATATACAGAAGAGTGAATATCCGAATATTGAACATTAATGTAGGTGGTAAGCCCCCCTCCTCCCCTAAAATTATATATATATATATATATATATATATATATATATATATATATATATATATATATATATATATATATATATATATATAAACAAAATGGAATTTTCTGAGAAAAAGAAATTATTTTCAGCAGTTCTCTACATTCCAGTGTTCAGCATTGCAAGTCCCAACATTTCAAATGGTTGCCCTAGGAGATTCCTAACTAAAACAATCAGTGGCCTCAAAACCCTTTGCTATACATACAAACTGGCAGCCATTTCTCTGTAGTCAGTTTCTCATAGACTCCCACATGGTGATTCTTGTCTTTCAGTCCAGAAAGATCCTACCCTTCTTGACAGCCTTTTGCTTTAAAGAATAAATGTTTCCTCAAATACCTAGCTACAGGACCTATACTGTCATTAACAGATAAGACACCTTTAATAGATTCATATCACAATTCATGCCTCACTTTTGAAACAAATTTGCTCTACATAGCAAGCACAGTAGTACCCTTGACACCATTTAGAAAAAGCTAGTTAATTTGATAGACAAGCAGTAAAGTTAGTTGACTGGATGGGCATCCAAATATTCTCCCCAATCCATCTTCTGTTGATTTCTTTGATATGGTTTATTCACTTGGCTAGTAGACTGCGGTGGTGGTGCTGCGGTAGCGTTGTTGCCTCACAGTAAGACGTTGCCCCGTTTGATTCTCAGAGTGTCTTCTGTGTGGCGACATGCGTGAATGAGCGTTCCTTCATTGAAGGTTGTGCATCAGGCCCGGCAAGTATGCACGTAAAAATCTACTGCCAAGCATTAGTGGACCGGAGTTCCACTGTGGCGACCCCTAACCAGGAAAAGCCGAAAGACACAACAACATTCATTTGCTAGTAATGATCTAAAGACTGACTGCATAGTGTCCACCTATGAACCAATGGACAACAGCAGATTTCACCACACTCAAAAAAACACTAACAATAAAAGCCAAGGGTGGTGATTTGTGTACTTTCTTGTCCCTACTGTTGCTCTATTGCTCCCTGTGTCTGCTCCGGTAGTCTTTTGGACTCTCATTTACTACTATGACTGATGTAAATTATTTGTATATATTTTCTTCCACTTTGATAGTTCAACTGAGCAAGAAAAACATGTTTTTTCTCAATGAAGGTTTTGTGAGATAATTACCAGAAAGTAAGATTTAAATGTCATATTAAATGCATGGAAAATAATGCTGATGAAAAAAATGTATAAAGCTGCTATAAATACAGGAGCTATAGAAATCTGTGTGATATAGACAAGCAACAGTTTATGCATGTGCACACACACACACACACACACACACACACACACACACACACGCACGCACGCACGCACGCACACACACACACACACACACACACACACACACACACACACACACACACACACACACATGGAACAAGAGAGAAATGGCACAAGGAGCAGTCCAAAGTTAAAGGAGATCACAAGGAGTTTTTTAGAAATGATGAGCCATACAAGATCAAAGCTGGATAGTGGCAGCAAGTGCACTGTAGTTTACACAAAGGGAGGTTTATTATATTTTGAGAAAAGAAAAAAGAAATGAGAGAAACACATGGAATTTTGAAAAAGAAACATTAGATGACCTAAATTTCTTTTTATAAAAACAAACATAGTTGTAGTATTAGTTCAGAAGAAAATAAATCTGAACAATAATTTCTAGAATGTTTTATCAGTTATATCAGAGGAAAAAGTGTTACATGCTTTATGATAATTTTTTGTTTGAAAATAATGTTTCATAATTTGTACCATTCTGATTTTACATGGGTAGAACTTGTTTTGTGTCTTGTCAATGTAATATGTATAAGCCTGCAGATAATAACTTCCTTTGTTGTTCTATTAATTGTGTCTTTAAGTGTTGTAAGCCTACATATGACCCCCTGCACCATAAGGCAAATGCATTCCTTCATCCTCCAGTCTGCACTTAGGAGTTTGAATGGAACAGGCCTCCTCAGTAGGCATTCCCTCCACTCCTCGCCTGAGGTATCTTAACAGAATTTACATCTTCCTTTCCCGCTCCATTTAGTGTTGCCAGGACAAATAAGTAATCTGGCTCACAGTAAGGGCTTTGTACCTATGTGCTGTGAAGTCATCTCTATCCCTTTAACTAAAGGTATTAATGCCCAGTTGTCCAACTACAACCAAAGAACAAATACTGCAGTGAAAAAATGCCTTCCCACAGCCCATCTGCGTTATTCTGCCACATGCAACATGATATATGAATAATACTTGTTAGTTTGCTAAAACAAACATTGCAATATCATAAATGGCTGGTCTAATGACCTTCTGTGCTCTCACAATGCAGTAGATAACATAAACACCAATTACACATAACAGTTTTAAATCTTACACAACTCAGCTAATCATTTTACCTCACCGGTGCTCACACACCAATTTCTAAAGCCTAATCCAGTGTCTTTCTCTTACCTGTGGTTGTGGCTAAGGGACCGTCTCTTAGTCTCAGAACCTTACAGATCACAAAACAAACACACGAACATCTATCATTTATCCTGCCTGTGCTCTTATGTATAATATAAAGTATCTCTAAAGCCCACTCCTGTGTCTTTCTCCTACCTGCAGTTGCAGCTAAGGGACCATCTTTCAATCTTAGAACCTTACTAAGCACAAAACAAACACACGGTCATCTATCATTTATCATGCATGTGCACTTCTGTATAATATAAAGTGTAGGTGTTTTATTTTAACCAATCTTAATAGCAATATTTCTATAACTAGTACTTGGTGTGTACAGCACCAGAACAAAAGTCGTCACAGTGCTATATTTGTTTCCATTTCTTAAAACTGCTCGGGCTTCCCGATTTCTTAGTCCAATAACTTATGTTTCTGTTTGCTTAATTCCACAAAATTGATTAGTTATCAGCAGTGCTTAAGCTGCATACTACCAAACAGTATTTCACTCTCTTAGGCATAACCAGCCAGCTGGTCTATTTCAGACATAGCCTCCACTGCAGACAATAGCAATGGTAGCTTGTTTTTACCTGCTTGCAGATTGTTTTTGCTGGTGCTGTGTCCAAGGTGGCTTCCCTCATGTAATCAAGTCTCCTTCTATGCATGTAGTCCCTCCCAGGTTACCTAATATCTGGAGCAACTTTACTTTAGCCTGTCAGAGTCCCAGGCACCATTTTTAAATTTTACACAACTTGGCTAGTCGTTTTACCTTGCCAGTGCTCGCATGCCAAGTAGCAACCCTTATAGCTGTTATAATCCAAATATTTATTAATAATCTCCACCTAACTATCCTGCAAGGCTCCCTAGTCCAGTTCGCAGATGACTTCACCATAGTCTGCTCAGCTCCCAATACAAATATACTGTAGTAAGCCACTCAGGCAGCATTTTCCACTGTGGAGACTAGCTTCACAATAATCACCTTTCCTTAAATCCAAAAACTAAAAAAAAACTTTATGATTTTTATACCCAAGAGATAACCTGCTTTAAAAGCTGACCTTAATGTATACTCTCTCAATTCCGCAAAAATCAAAATAGTAATCCCCACTAAATTATTAGGAGTAATAATTGATGAAAACCTCAAATTTGATCTACATATTCAAAACAATATAAGAAAGGCCCATAAAAAGTTAGGGTTGCTCTATAGATAAAATAAGTTCCTCTCCCGCCATACTAAACTAGCACTATCATATCTATTACCCTCTCTTACCTGTGGTGCGCCTTTATTAACCAACTTACAATCCTCCTTACAATCAAAATTAGAATCTTGTTATAATAAAATAGCTAACTTCGCCATGAACAGTCACCATTCTACCCACCACTGTATTGCTGTAAATAAGTTACAATGGCTCAAACTCCCTTACTACCTATTACTTTTCCAGCTTACAACTGCTCATAAACTTATTTATAGACTACAGGACAGCCCTGCACTTAACTGTCTACTCACCCTTTATAACCCCACTAGGCCCCTGTGATCAGAACAACAGCAGCTTTTCAAGTTCATAAACTTAAATTACCTGCAGGACAGTTATTATACTCATGGATCATCACCAAAAAATGGAATATCCTTCCTGCACACATCCTCTTACAACATAACCCTTGCAACTTTAAAACTGCTCTGCAAAAAAAATCTTCTCACCAGTTGGATTTGTAATTGCTCAACTCCTACCATTGTCATTACTTAATATACCTACTATACCTAAACTGCCCATCTCTAGCCCCTGCAAAAATGTTTCTTATCTTGCTGAGCCCTATGGAACACTATCTTTTCTTCCCCCCTTCTCTTTCCCCTCCTCAGATTGCATCCTACTTCTACCTTTAGATACTTTCTTCACTATAAGTTACTCCTGAACTGTAGGATTACTTCTCACAGTTTGTACATTACTTAACCACAATGTCTGGCATGCATTTGTTAAATGTTCTGATAGCCCATTATTTGACTTTGATTAACTCTACTGATATTATAATAGCAGCTGAAGCTACATTGTATAATTTGCTTGCAATTTTATTTTATGGTATGTTATTTTTATTTCTTTATCTTATTGTATAATTTGCATTCTCTGTATTCATACAATTTTTTTTTTCCTGTAGATTAGACTTGAAGCTTTTCTTCCTGGGCCTCCACCAAAAATGGGCTTTCACTGGCCAAGTGGACTTTCCCAGCAAACAAATGCAAATAAATAAGTAAATAAACACACCGCAAAACATGCATAGCTGATGAGAGCTAAAAAGTGAACTTCTTAACCACACAAAGCTCAAAATAGTAAGCCACATCAAACTGCTGGGAGTCGTTATCAATGAAAGCCTAAAAAATGACCTACACTTTCAACATAATATCAAAAAGACCCACCAAAAACTGGGCCTTTTTTACAGACATATACATTTCCTTTCTCCCCACTAAACAAATACTCTCTTCCACCTGTCTACTTCTTTCTCTTGTCTACTGTGCACCTCTGCTAACCAACCTCCAAATCCTCACTCAAAACTAAGAAAAATGTTATAACAAAATTACAAAATTTGCAACAAATACCTGCCTGTCCATCCACCATTGCACTCCCCTAAAGTTATTAAAATGGCTTGAGTTCCTCCAGTACCTCACATATCTTCAACTAACTAGCACACACAAAATATTCTTCAAACTGCTAGACTGTCCTGCTTTTAAATCTTTATTTTTCTCACTACAGTCCCAATAGGTCCCTAAGATCAGAAAATCAACACCTCCTGCAAATTCATAAACCCAAGCTACCTGTTGGTCAACTTTTATACTCCTGGGCAGTAGCCAAAACCTGGAATGCCCTTCCTCTAGCCATTCACACCACTCAAAGCCTTATTTCCTTCAAATCATTTCTGTGTGAGCACCTCCCCTCCAGTTGGGTCTGTAATTGTACTAAGCCTCTTTCTTCCATAACCTAGCTGCCACTACCCTGATACCATTCCCGTTATCCCCAATGCATCAGACAACCAACAATCTACTCTCTGCTGACTTCTAATAACTGCTTCTTACATTTTACCTGGCTACACTTTCTCTCCTTTTTTGCTTTTTAGTATTAACAACATTCTTTCTACATCTTATCTTAAGTTCTTCTACATTCCCTTCCTCTACCACTATCTAACATTTCTCACATACTTCATGCTCTACAACTCCTATAACTTAGCAAATAGTAATTGATCTTTAGAAATGGGAGCTCAGAACCCTTCAACTGTGTATGCTAGAAATTTGACATAATGTTTATCCCGGTCTACATTATATTTTCAAAAGTTTCAAACATCGCACACCATATGGTCGATACCATATGAGCGATGTTTGAAATTTCAAAAATATAATAAAAAAAAATAAATAAAAAACTATACTTACCTAAATGCTGAAGGCAGAGGGAAAGCCCCCCTGCACCCCCCACATCCCCGCTACTTAAATATTTCTACTCTGAGATCGCACTGCATTGAAGTAAAGGGAAAGTATTCCCTACAGCGATTTCCATGTTACGCGCGTGACATTTTGACGTTTTGACCAATTGGGTTCTCTCAATACGCATTCACCATTTACAATTTTCGATCATGAGATAGGAAGCCGTTTATCCATACTTCTATGTGAAAGCTAAATAGCTGATACAATATTTACTCTTATTTCTATGAAAACTTTAGTTATATCACTTTGTAATATTTTTATACATATTTCTGTATATACTTTATGCATTTTCTTGTGGAGCTGTTCTCCATGGGTCTCCACTGAAAATGTGATGTTCTTGGCCCAGTGGACCATCCTGCTAAAGAAGTGCCAATAAATAAATAAATAAATATAATTGCCCATCCTTTATACCAAATTGGTTGCTCACTGAAATGTATTTCTTTAGTTTTGGAAATTCTATCTATTACCATCTTCCTCAAAACTGGATCATCCACAGAGCTTTCCAGTTATGGAGCTGCATGCATTCTCTGACATCTTAGAAAAATTCTTGAGAACTTCAGAGAAAGCTTAATAAAGTGGTAGTAAACCCATATGTCACCCACTGGATTGCCAGCTGGCTCACAGATAGGACTCAGATAATTAAAATAGGGGAAGTTACCTCAACAAAGATAGCAATTACTATTGGATTCCCTCAAGATCCTGTGCTGGGACCTCTCCTGTTTGGCATCTTCTTTTCTGAAGTAAAAGTCAGTGCCAAAGGGCTCTGGCTGACTAGGAACAATCATTGAATCTCCAAATGATGTAACTATTCTGCAGGCAAGTTTGTCAGAAATAAATAACTGGTGTCAAAATCATGGACTGAAACTACATGCCAAAAATGCATTGTTGTATCCTTTGGGAGGTCATCTACCCCAGGGAATTACTACATTGACAATACGCCCCTAAGAGTTGACCCAGTTGGTTTGAATTTAAGAACTTATGTGGACAGTGACCTAACATTTGATCAAAATGTTTCTATTGTTCTAAGAACGTCCTTCAATATTTCACAGCTTATAAACAAAGGGATTGTGCCTAGATCTATGGATGTCATTATTCCCCTTTACTCAGCCCTCATTAAGCCAGTCATTGAATATAATTCCCCCTCTGGCATGCATCTGTCCAGACATATGCAACATCTGGAATTCTTGCAGAGATACCTTACTAAAAAGATACAAGGCCTAAACAACATATTCTATGTGGACCAACTCAAAGTCCTGTCACTATACACAGTATTCTACAGACTGCTAATCAGTGACCTGTGTATGGCATACAAGACATCATCTAATCTAAAACTAATGGATTTATTGCAAATCAGCAAATGACATCAGAAATACTTAGTCTAGGGAGCTAAACCTCTTCTGCAACATCAGCAGAAGAGTTTGGAAGGATAGGTATATCATGCAAAGGATACCACTGTTGTGGAACAAACTCCACATCCACATAAAACAGAGTTCATCTTTGTCCATTTTCAAGCACAATTTAGATTTATGGATGGAAACAGAAAATTTACCCTAGGACTGCTCTCTGTATTACTAATGGACAGAGGCAGCTCCTAAATGTTTTATCCCATGCATGAGTCCGCTTGGATTATCTATGGTAAAATCCCAGTTATTCTCATTAGGGGCAGTATATAATTATTGACAGTGGGATGTGTAAGCTAGTCTATAACCAAATGAGATAGGTTATGTCGAGCACAAAAAGGGAAAATGGCTAGGCTTAAAATGGCTTGCAAGGGCAGCTAGCCTAGTACTTACCCTACAAGCCATTGAATCTATGAAGGATGCATTCATAAGAATCTTTTGATCTTTTAATAATTAGCAACTTTATGTCACTCTACATGGCTTTTAACCAGGTCATAAAGCAGAGTCCAGTTAGCTTGCATCTATTAAATATTTGTGAAAATATAATTAAGAAATTGTCAGCTCAGTATTGTCAGATCTCTCCAAGGATTCAGTAGTTTCTCAAACATTTTACTGTTTCTCTAAAAATAGAAATAAAAATACATGTTCTTGAGTCTAATCCAATAATATCGCTAAGAATTATTTTTTATTTTTATTTTACATTTGTTGACTGGGCTAGTCTAGCTGGATATATTTCCATTTTCAGTAGAGGCACGGGGAGAAAAGCTCCACACAGATATACAAAGTATAAAATATTGCTACATGGTGAAAAAAAGGATTAAAAAACAAAATAAAAACAGGTAGTTAATACATTCTTGAGATAAAAATACTGGAGAAACGTTACAGTAAAACAGAGTAAAGTTTAAGAGACCTAGAACAGATATAATACAGTAAGAGTTATGTACAATAGATAAAAACACTTGAGAAACAGTACAGAGAGCAGAATACAGCTTAAGACAGCTCAAAAACAGACTAGTAAGAGTTATGTACAATAGATCATATGAGACAGAATTATTTAAACACTAAGTTGATTAGAGTTTAGAAAGAGTCAGTCTTGTTTACAAGTCAAAAGCATGTAGAAGTTTGGAAGTATGGCAAGAAGAGGAAGAAAGAGGGGTGAAGTGGATGGATTAGTCTGGGTTACTACAAGGGCATAGCCAGTGCATTTGGAGGTGTTTTCTAAGTTTTTGTTTAAAGAGTGGCAAGGATGTAGTTAGAGTTAGTTCAGAGGGTAGTAGGTTCCAGAGTTTTCCTGTTGTGTTGATAAACAGAGAGCCACCAGCTGCATTATTAGACTTTGTTAAGCTGGCAAGAAGTTTGCTAGAAGAACGTAGAGAGTTCAGATTATTATATGGGACTATGAGTTTTGAGAGTATAGGGGTATTATTGGGTTGGTAAAATATCTTGTGGGCAATTGTGAATTGGGGGATAATCAGATGGTTTGGAATTCGAGCCAATTTAGTTGTCTAAGATTTGAACAGTGATGGGTTCTGAAGGGATTGCCAGTAGCAAATCTAGCAATGTTATTATAGGAGGTTGCTAATTTGTTAAGGTTGGTTTTCTTAAGGTTGATAAATATAGGTGAAGCATATAGGAGGGTTGAGATTAGATGGGAGTGAGCAATCTTGGCTCTGGCTGCTGAAGTTAAGAAGGGTTTTATTCTGTATAAGGAGCCTATTTTTCTGTTTACTGTTTTAATGGTATTGTTTATATGGTAATCAAATGAGAGATTATTATCAATGGTTATTCCTAGAAGTTTAGTGGTAGTGTCAGGGAGAATAACAGTACCATTATTTGAAGAGATAGAGAAGTCTAAGGGGGAAGACCTAGTAGTGGGTGTAAAGAGAAGGAGTTTTGTTTTTTTAGCATTAAGAAGGAGACAGTGTTTGGAAAACCATGTTTCTACAGTGTTGAAAACATCTTGAGTAAGAGAATATAGTTCAGATGGAGAGGTTGATGAGCATATTAGTGTAGAGTCATCTGCATATTGAATACAAGTGGCTTGTGGAATTGCTACATGGAGATCATTAATAAATAAGGAGAAGAGAAGTGGTCCAAGAATAGAGCCCTGAGGGACCCCAATAGTAACAGGTAAAAAGGATGAGACTTGATTTTCCCAGAGGACTGCTTGTTGTCTATTGCTGAGGTATGATGTGAACCATTTTAAAACCAGAGAATCAAAGGAGAGAGATTCCAGAATATTGATTAAGAGGGTATGGTTAACCCTGTCGAAAGCTTTAGAGAGGTCAATGAAGAGTGCAGATGAGAGGAGGTTTTTGTTACGGTTTCTATTGATGGTATCTGTGAAGGATAGAAGGGCAGTAGTGGTACTATGAGATGGTCTAAAGCTATGTTGACAGTGTGCTATTAGGTTGTGTTGAGAGAGATGGCATAGAAGTTGTTTGTGAATGCATTTTTCCATAATTTTTGCTAGGGGTGATAAGAGAGCAATTGGCCGATAGTTAGAGTAATCATTAGAGTTCCCGCCTTTATGTAAGGGGATAATGTGGGAGATTTTCCAAATATCTGGGATGGTACCTTCTTGGATTGTCCTATTTATAAGGATAGATATAGGGTAAGCAATTTCCTTAGCTGCTTTTTGGAGAAATTGGGAAGGAAGTTGGTCAGCAGATGGAGTACATGGCTTAAGGTTTAGAATAAGTTTAAAGATGAGAGAAGTAGAGATGAGTTGTAGTTTGAATTTCGAGAAAGAGTGGGGTAAGTCGATGGGAATGCTGGAGTTTTCTGAGATAAGTTGAGTAGCTAGAGATTGTATTGTGTCAGTAAAGAAAGAGTTGAAGGTATTGGCAGTTAGATGGGGAGTATTTGGATCTGCATCAAGTGGGGTGGGTGTTCAGGAGTTACCTGGGGAAAGGAGCTTATTAATGCAAGACCAGAACTGTTGGGGATTATTTTGATGAGTTTGCTGAAGTTTACAATAGTAGCTTTTTTATCTGTAAGTATAGCTTTTTTGTGCTGTTTCTAAGTTGTCTAAAATATAGGTGATCAGAGCTATTTCTATAGGTTCTCCATTTAGTCCAGACTTTGTTCCTGAGTAGAATTTGATTCCTAGTTTCATTAGAAAGCCATGGGGCTGGGTTAGACTTCATTCTAATGGAACATTTGGGAGCATGCTTATCCAGGATAGATAAGAAAGCAGTATTAAAATACTGTACTGCCTCTTCAAGTAGGAGGGATTTTAATGGGTTCCAGTTGCATGCTTTAAGGTCAGTTTGAAATAATTCTGCCTTAAAGTGTTTGGTAGAGCGTGCTGTTCTAATGATGGGGAGGTTTGGGAAGTCTTTCTTTTTTCTAGTAATGTAGGTCAAGGAATGATCACTTACATCATCAGGCAGGGTTCTTATTTTGTAAGATTGTTTCACTTTGTTTATGAGAATCCAGTCTAATGTACTCTCTTTTTGTTAGGTTTGTTAATCCTGGTTGTAGAGGTTATAGTTTGGGTAAATCCATGGAGGTTAATATGAGAGGTAGGATTTTCAGCACTAACACTTTTCCAGTCCATGTTAAAGTCACCTAGTATTATTGTTTCTTGGGGGTAAGTAGAAGACAGCCAGCTAAGAAATGCCTCAATTGTAGTGATATTATTTCCGGGTGGTATGTAAATGCAGATAATATATAAAGATTTGTTTATGTTGATTTGAAGCTTAGTAATGAGGATTTCTGCATTGCTATCCTGGGTTGGATTAGATGGGAGAGTAGAGATATGAAGTCCATTTTTAAATAGAATTGCTACTCTACCACCTTTACGTTTTGTTCGGTCCTGTCTCACTAAATTATAGCCTTGGGGAATAATTTCATTATCTTTAGTTTCTGGTTTCAACCAAGTCTCAGTGAGGCAGAAGATATCAAAGGAGTGAATATCTAAGAGGGCATGAAGGTGTGCTACTTTATTATTGATGCTTTGGATATTAAGATGCCCTATTCGGAGAGAGCTATTGAGATTGGGGTGAGTTGTTTGGATTGTAGGGTTGGTAGGGCCAGGGTTGGGGTGGACATCGACATCTTTCAAGGTGGGATTATTTAGTTTTGTTCCTGAGTTGTATGTAAGGTAGGTTAACAGTTTCATTTTTTTTTCTGAGGGTAGGTTAAGTTTAATGTGGGAGAGTCTATGGTATTTGGGTAGTAGGTAACTGGGATTGGAAGTTATGTTAGAATATCTATCAAAGGATATGTATGTGTAGATTGCGGTTTGTTTGTGAGAATGGTTAAGATGGAAATAGTGCAGTTTTTCAAGGGAGGTAAGAAGGTAGGTTGAGATGAGAGTATTCGAGAGTATGATTGTAAGTGTTAGCTTGGTGAGATTAGGGAGAGGCATCTTGGAGAAGTTTGTAAAATAAGAGCTCAAGTGTAGGGATATAATAGGGAGTGAGATGTGAAGGGGAGGAAGATAAAAGGAGTACAGGAAGAGAAAAGAGGGGGATATTGTATGGATGAGTTAAAAGTAGGAGGATATGATTGGGGTACTCTAAGGAGTGGCTTATTGAAAGTGATTGTTAAAGAGGTAGGGGTGTGGTTAGAGTTTGTGGGGAGGAGTGATGTATGGGATAGGTTGGAAGTGAGAGAGGGTGTGGTAAGGGAGGTATAAGAGTAGGACCCCTGGGGGTGGGTGGAAATTGGGGGTAGGGTAGGGGAGCGGAGTGAGCCCGTAGGACGAACGGAGCGGGTTACAGCTGAGAGAGGCTGAGAGGCAATCAGTTATGGAGAGAGACTGAGTTCTACAGGCACAGGAATGGTAAGAGACAATATATAGTTACTAAGCAGCAGAGAATACAAGGTGAAGAAAGGTATAGCTGTGCTGGGGAGATAGTTACGTGAAACAGATTTAGAACAGAGAGAGAGGTATTTAGAGAAATTACCACAGGCAGGAAAGGAGGTTAATACAGAGGGAATAATTGAGGGGCCAGTAACAACAGTAGTGATAGTCAGAGGTAGTGATAGTCAGAAGTATCTATGTAGTAATGCTCCCAGATTTACCTAGGATAATTCCCTTTTCAAGCAGGTATGGGATGGGGTAAGTACATGAATAGAAAGTACAGGCACAGATAACAGAGTCTGGCTGCTCTACAGGGCTAGTTGGGTTCTACAACCATTTAGAGAAGTTCAACCACCAGTGGGAGAAGGTATCCAAAGCCTGAGCTCTGCTGCCCTCTAGTGGATAATGCAGGGCAAGCACTAACTCCACTAGGATAGTAGGAGATGGGGGGAATAAGATAATAGAGAGATGGTAGGAGGGGAAGGTCCACGGGTGTGGTGGCCCTTACAAACAAGTTAACAATTTATAGCAGACACCAGTAATTTAAAGTTAATGCACTCACGAGGTTATATTTAAACAAACATATACTGTAAGATAACACCTACACTGTGAGGCTGAAATGTAGAGGGTCCAGGAAGATCCTGAAGGGCTTCTAAGTTGAATTTCTCTACTATTCAGTAGGATATTAATTAGCCTTACAGGGATTCAGACTGCATACAAATTATCTGCTGGAATGGTGTATATGAATTATCTGGTGGAAATGTGACTTACTTTCTCTACAAACTTTAGATTGAAGTCCAGATAAGGATCCATAGTCGGACCACTCCTCTTCAGTATCTCAACAAGCAGCTTGTCTATCTAGTTAGCCCTTCCACTGTAATAACAGCATGCGGACCCTTGAGGTGAATTTCTTGAAATCAATATCATGAACATATACTGTAAGGAATTATGGTTGGGCCTCTCATCACCACCAGCTTACTATTTGTTCAAGACATTAATGTCAAGAAAATCACCTTGAAACAAAACTCATGGGGTAAATCTAGGCATCCCTGTTGAGAACAGTCAGTAAGGGTTACATATTTTGAGACACAGTCGTTATTCATTGAAGTGTATGGTGCTTTATCTGTTCCATGTACTATCAGTTAAAGAAGATAAGTACAGGGGCTTTGAAAGCCATAAAACACATACTGCAACCACACAGGCAGCAGCAACTTCACTCTGCTAAATATTTGAGTTTGTAATAGCAAAGTGTCAAACAGTTTTTAAAGCTGTTTTAGCTTTCGTGCCCTAACATGTGACTGAAGCACAACAACCCAGAGAAGAGTTTAACAAAACATACTTAAGTACCTTTTTAAATCAAAACCATACTTAACAAAGTTGCCTTTTTCCCAAACTGAAGCAGAAGTCATAGCACTCCATGGATTACATTCTGGATATAATGCAAGACCTGATCATAATCTTCTATGTGATAAGACCCGTATTTCATCAACAACATTGCTGATAACTCTACTACAAGAGTGCCATCTTAAGCTGATATTTAAATCAGGTAAAAGGAATGTTTTGTGACCTATGATGACTTTTTTTTTTGTTACTCAAATGATTTTTATTTTGATGAAATACAATAATTTAATACATTCATAACATTCAATAACTATTTACAGTATTTGCATTCAGCCTGACAAAAAGGATTCAGATAAAAACATTTGTAGTTAAATAATAAGTTAATATATAAACTATGATAGTTAGGAAGAGTTTGGCTCCATCTGTAGGGTATCAATCAAATTCAAAACTTTCCTCCACAGACTATTAATCAATGGCTTAGGAAAAATTCTTAACTCTTTAGTTCTTTTCTCCATTAGTATCCATTTCTTCAGCGATGATAGGAATTCCTCCATTGTGGGTGCTACATTAAAGTTCCATCTTCTAGTTATACATTTTCTGGCTATTTCTAACATTGTCCACAACAAACACAGGTCATCTTTCTTCATATTATTACTATTAACAACATTCAATAAAATTAAAGACTTTGTCAAAACAAATATATCAGTATAGATAGCTTGAAGAAATTTGTTAATCTCATTCCAATATGGTTCAATATTAGTACAGTCATAAAAAATATGAGACCGGTCAGCATTAGTGGACAGATGACATCACCAACATAACTTGCTGTTTGAAGGGTTTATTTTTTGAGAGTTTCTCAGATGTCAAAAAGGATCTGTGTAGAAATTTCTAATGAAAAATCCTCCAGAATTGTGAATAATAAGTTAGTTTAACTGAAAATAAAATATTTGTTTTATCTTTCATTGATAATGATACTTGAAACCCTTTAGTTAGGTATTGCCATTAAGAATCTTTAGGAGCTGTCTTATAGACAAAGTTCATTCTTAACATTGATGTTATTATATAGAATTCCAGAAATCCAGTTTATAAATGTTAGTACAGTTTTGAAGGATGAGTTATGTATTATTCTACACAGATCCTTATTGTATGCTGTGACACTCTGAAGAACCACACAGTCATTAGGGAATAGGCCATATGTTGATAATATACTTTGTGTGTTCAAAGCTTGTTGGTTTTCAATACACTGCAACCAACAAAATAGGTTACTGTTTTCCCATAAACCAAAAATCTCTCTATGTGTTTTATTAGGGAAATCCCTTGTAATAGCAAATGGTATTAAAATTCTATGCCACAGTTTTATATCTAGATTTGTGTTAATGAATTTTCTAAACACATCAAAATATTGTTTATTAGTGTTAGTTTAGTTCATTTTGTTGTACTATACTGTAAATTTAAACTTAAATAGTGCCATATCTTATCTTTGTCAGTTACCAAATTATTTTTTATAAATAATTTTCATTCATTAGTATAATGGAGTGTAACTGTTTCCAATTGGAAGAGTATCTAGGATTTATCCAATTAATCACTATTTTAATTATAGATGCCTTTATATAAGTTTCAATCTCTGGGAATTTTAACCCCCCCTCCTTGTTCCCATTTTCTGATATGATGAGAATATGCCATTTTATGTCTATTTCTTTTGGGATGCCCTAGGAATTTCATCAGAGTTTAAATGATTTCATTAAGGATTTTCTTTCCTGGTAGAAGTATAAGGGCTTGTGCTATGAATAATATTTTAGGTAAGAAAAACATTTTTATCAGTTGTAACCTATCATCAAATGTCATAAACAAATTATTCCATTTGCTTATTAATGTCTTAAGTCTATGGCTTTAGCATAGTTAAGCTGTAAGGTTTCCACTATGTTCTTAACTAGGACTAGTCCTAAATATTCAAGAGTTGAAACTTAGTTTCCAATAATATAATTAACTGAAAGCTGTATGTTCTTTTTTTTATTTAATAATACATATATTAATTTAGATTTGTTGAAGGAGAGTCCTGAGATTTTTTTGGAAATTTCTTGTTACTATATCCACTTCACCTAACACTTCCTTAGAGTTGGGTAAGGTAAGTAAGACATCACCAGCAAACATCATTATTTTAGAAATATATTGGTCATATATATTTATACGTCTTATCTTTGGGTTATTACATATTAAAATGGCACGTATTTCTATTTCCAGAGCAAATAGTATAGGGTTCATGGGACATCCTTGTCTAGTACCTTTTGTGATTTGGATTGCTTTGGAAGTAAAGGGACCTAATTTGAGATATGCTAGATTATCTTCATAGATTTTCTTTATCATTGTTATAAAAAAGGGGGGTCAAATAATAAACTTTAAATAAATAACCCTAATTTAAGGAGTCAAAGGCCTTTTGAATATCTAGACCTATTATCAATGCTTCATAGTTTCCTCTATTGAGGTAATCTATCAGTGTTAATACTCTTTTAATATTATCATATGCATGCCTGTTATGTATGGCACCAGTTTGGTCTTCATTTATTATTTTAGATATGAGTATTTTCAATCTATTGACCATAATTGACATAGATAGTTTATAATTATTATTCAACAAAGAAATAGGTCTATATGAGTTGCAATGATTAGAGTCATTATTATATTTTAATATAGGGGAAATTAGAGAATATCTCCAAGAAGGAGGAATATTTGCTAATGTCTGAACTTCAAGAAAGGTTTTATGTAGGAGAGAGATTATAGAAGAAGGGAACAATCTATAAATTTCGATAATTAAGCCATCTATTCCAGGTGCTTTATTAGACTTATTTTCTTTAATCCCATCTATAATTTCCTTTTGAGAAATAGATTTTTGTAGATCTAACTTAAGTTCCTCATGAATTCTTATGTTGGAAACTATATTCTCTAACTTCTCACATTCATTTGTACTTATGTTATCTTTATGATGCTCTGCATAATGATAATTAAAAGCCTCCAGAATGTCCCCTATGTCCGAGACTTTTTTCCTTTTCCCTTCATGAAAGATCCTCTCAATGTTATTAATTTTTGATTGTATCTTAACTTTCATAGATAGGTTACAAAGATGCTTAGGATAAGAATTTCATTTCAGTTTTTCCATGGCTAAATTAGTTTTATGGGATAATATTTCATTGTATTTCTTATTTGTTTCTTCTGTTTTCTTTTGATTATCTGTAGCAATTAAGTTCTTCTTAGATTTAAGAGATAATAATTGATTTTGGAGATGCTGTTACTTTGAGTCCCATTCTTTAATTTTATTTGTGTACCAGCTAATGGTTTTGCCATATTGATAGGCCTTAAGAGAATCCCAAACCATAATCGTGTTTGCTTCATATTTATAATTAATCTCTAAGAAAAGCTGACGTTCAGAAGTTATCCAAGATTTAAAATCTTTAATTTTTGAGATATATGAAGGAATTCTTGAAGTAATAACTAATTAATTGAATCCCAAGTGTATTGTTAACAACAGTGAATTATGATCTGAAAAGGGACAAGGTTGTATTGGAAAAAATCAAGATTTTATAATAAAGTTCCTGTGAGATATAAATGTTATCTATTCTAGTTTGGGTACCATGTCTATAGTCTTGGCGTGAGAATAGTAAAGAATTTGGGCCCAAAGCATTAAAGGTGTCTTTTAATTTAAACATTCCTGTCCATTTTTTTTACCTATTTGGCTGAGGAGGATAGTCTAGGAGATTTCCTATTGATAGTGTCTGTAATATCTGTGATACAGTTGAAATCACCTCCTAGTATAATCTTACCTTTAGAAGTAGTTGTAATAAAGTCTAAGTGTTTCTTAGCTAGTCTAACCCCCATACTCAGGAACCAGTATAAATTAGCCAGGGTCCAAATTCTATTGTTAATCTTAAGTATAACTAAGGTCATGAGTCCATCATTATCTACATGTTTGTAAATAATTTGGGGATTTAAGAAAGTCTTTTTCCATAGAATTGTTACTCTTCTGGTCTTATTTGTATAAGAAGATTGAGCAAGTATTGTGTATTCCTTATTTAGGTTTTAGAGATAAGCTACATACACTATTATTAGAAGCATTAAACATTTATGCAGTAATTATTCACTAAGGAAGCAAGAGACATATTAGGATATATATAATTTGAATTCAGTGCTTAATATACTAAGGAAACATTAGCTTTATTAACAATCTAAATGATTACCCAAAATACCTAAGCACGTCATCTGTATTAGATCTAATAAAAACTTCAAAATGGCAAAACAAATCAAAGAATAATTTAGCATTTGTATTTACTTTCCCTCTGAATAAATCTTATCATGACAAACTCCCACTAAATAAAAACCTCACAAGAACTGGGTGTTAGTACATACTGAGTGTGTGTCATTCCCAAAATATGTTAACATAGATTCTTAGAAATATTCCATAAGACATATTTATCCTTAATTAACTCTTAAACTTTTGGAATAGCAAATGTTTAAATGACTGACTAATATCAATAATAATTACTGGCATCAGTTAATATGACAAAAATTAGTAAAAAACATTCCACGGGATTCATAAAGCTCGGCGCAAGGCCGGCGTTAGGCTTGCGCCAACCGTGTGGCATGAAGATGGTGCAGTAGCACCAAATGCATATTAATGAAGGCGCGCTGCCACCACAGCCACATGCATAGGAAAGGAGCGCTAGTGCATAGGGCGTGTCGAAGTGCCGCACGGAGGCGTGGAAATGTCAGCTGTCGACGTGCAACCTAAAATACTTGCATATAACAATTTGCAAGCAATAGTAATCACATCTGTCAGTGTCCGTGGATACTGAAACGTATGCAAAGCATGCAAGACAGTTCCTGTGAACACAAAATGAAGAAGCAAACACAAATGCATGGTAGGGAATAACGGGTCCCTGTCCCTCGAACAAATGACATTGCAAACCGTGTGCCCATAGTCCAACGCAGTGTAGATAGTTATACCAAGTGGAAGTGAAACGGATCATATGTTAGCGCACCGCCAATAGGTACGTCTGTCCCAATGGTCAGGGTCACCAGCTGACCCATATTGTGAGGGTACACAGCTGGGCAGATGTGTCCATAACAAAAAACATGATAAATGTAAATATCTAGTGACCGTATGACAGAATTATATCCCACAATGCATGTAATAGTCACATACAATAGGTATGTCCGTATTTAACTTACCATATGTGACAGGAAATAAAATGAGCATGTAAACGAAACAGAAGGAGCATATAAATTGCTACAACAATAAGGCAACATGTAGGCTGAAAGGAACAGTATTATCTGTAGCGTTGACTGTGGGTACGTGTTGTCCAGTACAATCAGATATGTGTCCAGAATATATCCCATCCTGGACATAGGAAAAGGTGGCATCCTACCAATGATTAGAACAGTCGGCCAAAATCCGCACATCTGTGGTCCAAGCCGTACTTGTCAGGATGTGTCACAGTTGAACGGGTATTACCCGGGTATACCAACCATGTCATGAAAGTTAAGTATGGGCGTGTACCTATGTGCATGAGGTATGGCATGTGGAAGGTGAAACATGCCAGGGTAGTCCACACAACCATACAGGTACCTGACATATGTAGGGTATGCAATGTGTTAACTTGACTGTGTCATGGGCCATCAACCAAAGCAGTGATGGATGGAGTGTCAGGAATATGTGTGTGGAGGGGGTGGGTAATGGCATAATCCTCAAAGGCAAGACTGTGTTGTATGCAGAACAGGTGAACTGGAGGTGTATGAGGGAGCAGTGGGTGAAGCAGAAAGAAACACAAACAACATGTATGCACATCTGCAATACAACCAGAAAGGCCATACTGTAGAACACAATCCCACAAACATATGAATATTAAAATGTGCAATACAAATGTACAGAAATGTCACCAGCACATACCCACAGATTGGTCCTGATGGAACTGGCCATATCAAATGCAACACACCTAGATGCATAATGGACTACCCAGCATCCCCTCCACAGCACACATCCCACCCCCATACCTGAACGTCCACCAAATCCAGCCATACTTGGCCTACTAGTTTGGCGCAGCCACATCTACACACAGTGACCACTATGCATATGTAGTAGGTAGTGTCACCCTAGGCAGTCTCAGGATTGCAAACTATGTATCCCTTGCATGTAAAACCCCCAGCACATTTTCGTAACGCCAGAAGAATGGTCGGTATCGGTCTTGTTAAATTTTTGGATATCCCTCATGGGATAAGCAACCTGTGTAAACATTAGAATGGGTATCAAGACATGATGTCCAGTCCTGTAGACATCTGGACACAAGTTGGAATGTGCGGTAGTGGTGCACGAGACTGCCCAGCCCTAGATGGTCATGCAGAACCTACTACCCAGGATCAAACACCTGCCCGTGACGCACGTGTCCCGACACGAATAAGCGAGAGAATATATTGCACACATTTGCATAGTGGCACATGGAAAAAGGGTGATGAAGGCACTCACGTAAACAGGATACCCCCTGATCCACTGTGTGAGGGACAATTACTGTGTGGGTAGGTGTGACCTGACCAACAATGATACAATGTCAAATGTCCTGTGATTGTAGGAAATAACTATGTACCATACTACATGTAACAGTTGCCTAAAGCGGTCACGTCAGGATAGAATAAACGTAATTCGTACAAGAAACAGGCTAACAACTAAAGTGCTAAAGGTATAGGCTCACAGCTAGGAAACTAATGAATGTTCTAAACCTGCACTGACCATGGGTATGTGTTGGCCTAAACAATCTGGTGTCCCCAGAATATATCCCAACCTGTACATATGACAATGTCAACCCTACCAATGGTCAGAGCATTCACACAATAACTGGCCAGCCTCTGAACCACTCACAAAGCCAGTGACCTTTGGAGGAAAGGTGTTGAATGAGAATGGCTACTTACAACAATGAAAAGTAATAGACACATTTAACTGCAGAAAATTAGTAGTATTACGAATCTGTCAACACGTTCCAAGTTAATAGTACTAATATGGTAGAAGTGTCCGTGATTGTCCCTGAGTTGTCATAGCCTTGTCCCTGTCACTGTAGAAATGAGTCCCCGAGTATCACATAGGTCCGTACACATATGTATACCAACCAACTGTCACATCTGTTGACAGGACTATTGCATACCTGTAGTGAATTTATCACTGATGTCCAGAATAATATTCATTGTATCTATAAATGAATGAAATAGTCAAATGGGAAGGGAAACACGTGGAAAGACGAAAGCAAACATCAGGGTTGTTAAGGGAATCTAGAGCAAGTAAGGAATTATAAAGTGCTCGCAGCGTATGTCAGATAAAGCTGCACAAGTGTGAATAGAGCACCGCTATTCACAGCAGAGGCAGGGTTATACCAGTGGCCATAACATCGTTGAAGTGCTACGTCAACATTGTAAACAGACAGAATGTAGTACATGTTGTGACCACCTACACTTGTAACCCGCAAATCGTTCGTAATCCTTAACACCAGGAAAGGCACATATGTGCAAATATGAATGGATGGTGAGCCTGTGAATACACGAGGTGGTACAAAATGTGTGTAGGACCCCAACGCTCTGGAGAGGGCAATGTGTAACGGTGTGTCATGGCTGCGATAACAGGTGTATAATGGCTGATATGCATGGAAACTCAACACGGGTGTGCTGGAGAAACTATGGATATGCGACACAGGAGTGCTAGGGTGTGTTGCGCCAGTTGCAATGGAGCAGCCCGTGGAGGTCAGCTAGTATGTAGGTGCAATTCCCAGATAGAGCGTCATCTGCGTGGAGACATGCGTGAATGGGTGTATTGTTGTCGGACATTGTGCGTCAGGGCTGGCAGCCCGGCATGTAAAACCTAAACGCCACCCATGAGCGGAACAGAGTTCTGCTGTGACAACCCCAAACCGGGAAAAGCAGAAAGACACAACTACATGCAGACATCAATATGTTGACGTACAATCTCAGTAACGCAAACACTCATTCTATTAACATTAATAATATGAATGTGCACAGAAACAAACACAGTAGCAGGAATAACAGGCTGCACATACGAGTAATAGGTCGAATGACACTATCACATCACACTTATCAGCGGCACCCTAGACATGGAAAATGTGCTACATCTGTCCGCTGTATAACGTGCAGTATACTGATCACAAGTTCTCCGGAGTGAAGTGTCAGTGTCATAATGACTAAGGCAATAGTATGCTGTTGAAGCAGAGATAAAACCCAATACGCATGTGTAAGTGTCTATGTCTGCGAAATGTATAGGTTAACAGACACACAGATGTATATATAGATAAAAACGTGTATATATATATATATATATATATATATATATATATTTATATTTATATACACATATACATTTATACAGATATATATATATATATATATATATATATATATATATATATATACACACACACACACAAAAATATACTACAGATATATATATATATATATATATATATATATATATATATATATATATATATATATATATACATACACAAACAACAGGTATTGATATATACATATACACACAAAACAAATATGTCATTGTAGATATACACATGTACATAACTAGGTTACTTTACAGCAGTTAGGGGTAACATATATACAGCCCGGGCATATGTGACTGGGAGGGCCAATAAATAAATGTTGTACCCCCCCACACCACCCAGCTAGGCCAGTCAGACATACAGACAGGCAATAAAGATTACTACACTGCTGCTGTCCAAAACACCGGCAGGAAAGTAGCAGTGGGAGAGATCTGCAAGGTCTACACTTTAAACATGGATAACGGTGTCCCTTGCGGGACCCCAAAAATTCAGTGTATGTGTCAACCTGGTGTCATCGATGTGAGCAGGATGTAGGTGTACATGGAACAGTAGGTTGTGCAAGTGTGATAATACATGGGTTGACAAAACGTACAACATGTGTCCCGAGACGGGGAGAGTGGGCAATGTGTAGGGGTGTACTCATACCCCAGCTGCGCTCACAGTAAGTATATGTCATGAGTGCTGTAGAGGGGTGCCAGGTAGGTGGACCATGGGTATGCAATAATGGGATTAAGTGTGCAGGTGGTGGTTGGCAGAGATATAGTAGGCCCTCCCAGTGGAAGTCATTAATATTCCTATGTGGGCATAGCAGATGCCTATACATCCCAAACCTGAAGAGCACATCTACCGGATATACTGTAAACCATCGGGGGAATACATAGAGACCAAATCAGTGCCGTGTACCCGATTAGCATGGACATCCATAGTTATGAATCAGAATGTAACAAAGTCCAAATAAACACTTCCAGAACTAGTGATATTAGGTGGACAGGTCGCGGAATACAGGTAATGACAGATGACATGTACGAGTTATAAACGGCATATACCTCGACAAACGTGAATGAATACATATGCTCTGTGACTGTCAATGTGTCTGGTTAATAGAACCAATCATCTAAATGTGTCCCACAGGGTGTTATGCAGTGTTCCTGATAGAGTGTTCATTCTCCCCCATTGGTATGTGAGGTCTGCTAGTGACGGAAAGTGTATAAGTTGATGACCACCTCAGGTAGATGATAGCATAATAGATGGTTCCACACCCATATGCCTGTGAGTGACACACCCATCTGGGAAGTTGTGTCCTGCAAAATGAATGTTATGGCACATGGCCTGTGAATTTGGGAAAGGAGGCCAAATATTGTGTGTAGTGATGTCAGAAATTAATTTGTTGTATCAGAAACAGCTACATGTAATAGGAAACAGTATTAGCAATTATAATGCTACAAGAATAACCTTAACATATGCAAACCGTGGAAGTAGTCAGTTTACAACTGGCTGTGGGTATGTGTTGCCTTGACACATGTGATAGCTCTACATATAGGAACTATAGGGCCACCACCATTCTGAATGGCCAAAGTGGGACCTGCTCTGTAGAAATGTCAGACATACCAGGGCAGAACATACCTACAGCCATGCATAGTACAGCAATATACATATCTGCACAAATCAAAGCGTAGTCTAGCAGCTGTAAAGTTGCTTATACTACTACATATAACATATCGACGTGCCAGGTATACAAGACCTGTAACAAGCAACCACTACAGACACGTAGAATATGAGAATGTCAGGTGTACAAATCTCAACTGGCTACAGGTACACTGAGGTGCCAAGAATGCAACAATAAAAGTTAAAATAAGGCATCAAATTTACACACTGAAGACTCTCCACAGTAACTTTATTAAAAAAAGAACAGTAGGTGAGCGCTTTCACAACTCAGTGTTGCTTCATCAGACAATGTTAATGCAAGCCATGCTTGGTTAAATACTTAAGCAATCAATATAATTTCAAGCATTTAAAGCAATACAGTCAAACAATTAAACACTGTTGGTACAAGCTCATAGGAAACTGTATAATTAAAACCAACCTTAAAATCTATATACACATGTCTCTGCAAAGGACCATCATTATTATTCATACTGTATATAAAAATATATGTCATATGTAAAAAGTTCTTCTTAACTATAATAATAATTTAATATAAAAATATAAAATTGATAAACCTTAATGACACATTAAAACAAAAACTTAGAAATTAATGTTTAAGACGTCTTGCTTTAAGGCAAGGGACTAGTGAGGTACAACCATTCAAACCAGGATATCTATCTGCATTTAGCTTGATAATCCATTTTTGTTCTAACTCTGCTGTGTAATTTTCTATATCCCCACCTCTATTTGTCCTTAATATTTGTTGTAAAACCAAGCATTTAAAGCAATGAGTACTATTCGTATTTAAAGTATGATGTGCCAGGGCATTAGACTGCTTCTGATTCCGTATATCCCTTACATGTTCTAGTATTCTGTCTTTAAAAGTTCTATTTGTTTTTCCTATATAATAGGCATGACATACTTGACAAAAACTAAAATAAATGACATCTGTACTCTTGCAATCATAATATTTCTTAGTATATAATTTAAAGTGTTTCATTGGATGGATATATTCATTTTTAGTATAGATATACTGACAAGCTGCACAATTCCTGCATGGAAAAGTGCCTTGTCTATTGGAGAGATTTTTTCTATGGGGTTGGTGTTCTTTATTACAAAGATGTTGCTTCAATGACACATTATTTTTAAAGCTAAAGCTTGGTGTGTCACCAATCATAGAGACAAGGTCTGGTATTTCCTGTAATAAATGCCAGTTCTTTATATCATCTGTATACTTATTGATATCACTTGCAAATCGAAAAACTACTCTAAACTTATTCCTATCAATATCTGTATTTCGAGACGTTCTCATATCAGTTTCATGAGAGCTCATGTAAGGTTTACATCTTGTTGATCTAACTTTCCATGCTTCTGCTATCACATTCGTGATTTCTGAACTGGAATAGCCTCTTTTTTCAAATTCACTATGTAATTTATCCAAAGCACCTGCAGCCTCTTCATCATTGTTATGTAAGCATAAAGTTCTAAAAACTTGTCCTTTAAGAACATTTCTAGATATGTGTCTCGGATGCATACTACATTTGTGGAGACAGGCATTAGTTCTAGTAGGTTTATAGTAAATACTAGTTTTCAACTGTTTTAAATCAGTTTTGGTTACACCTACATCTAAGAAATCAATGGATGTGTCAGAAGATATAAAGGAGAATTTCAAAAAATCTGTCATGCTGTGTAAATAATCTCCAAAATTACTAATATTGGAACCATGCCCTCTCCACAAAATAAAAACGTCATCCACGAAACATACATACCAAAGGATATAGTCGTAATAAGGATTCAGGACCGATAAAACATACTCTTCTTCCCATCTTACTAATGATAAATTGGCGTAGCTGTTTGCACATGAAGTGCCTATTGCTACACCATTCATCTGTAGAAAAAACTCATCTTGGAAAGTAACAACATTATTTTCAAGTATAATCTCTAATAGGCCACAGACCAACAAAATCTTATTTGGTATAAGCTTCCTGTCTGTATTAAGGAACTCTCTTACTTTATCAATTCCCCATACATTCGGAATACTCGTGAAAAGAGATTCAATATCCATAGTAAGGAATACAAATGCTTCATCATCATCAATAGTTTCCATTCTATCATGTAGATGTTGTAAAAACATATTGGTGTCTCTAAGAATAATGTGACAACTGTTTAAGAACTCATGTAAAATACCTTCTACATAAATCGATAGAGGCTCAGTACACCAGCCTGCTCCTGATACAATGGGACGCATAGGAGGGGCAGTAATATGCTTATGTATTTTAGGTAAGCCATATATTCTAGAAATTAAAGTTTCTGTACCAAAAAATAATTAAACAAAGGTTCATCAATTAATCCCGTGATCAGTAAATCAAATACTAAAAAAGACACCTTATCAATGATAGCAGTTACAGCTGCTTTTGTTAATGCTTGGTAAATACAGTTATCTAATAACAAAGCATTCATCTGACTAATATACAGATCTTTATCCATTAAAACAATTTTGCCACCTTTGTCAGCCTGCTTTATAACAAGGGAATGCAGGTTCTGTAATTCATTCAGGGCCCTATATTCTGGTGCAGTAAGGTTATAAAAAGTGCAACCATTTAAATCAGTGGTACACATTTCTTTAAAGGCATGCTCACAAATATCTACAAATCTTTGTATGCCTGGAGGAGTAGGAGGTATGTAAGTACTAGGTTTCTTATATGCATTAATATTTACATCATTGTTATTAGGAAATATGCATTTTAAACTTAAATTTCTACCGAGTAATTTTAGATCTGTTATCATTTCTATTAAATCTGCCTTTCTGGCAGGAATGAAGGGTAAACCCTTATTAAGTAAATTACTCTGTTCATTAGTTAATGCAAAGGAGGAAATGTTCACAATAAGATTATTTACATTCTCCTTTTCTTCGAAAAATGCACAGTTCTGTCCACATGGTGTTCCCTTGTTGTATTCACCATGGTTGTGTTGCTTTTGACCCGAGCTCTGAATGGGAGGGCTGTTTTCAAGGTAAACTCTCCCACTTTCGGATTGTCTAAAAACGTAAAAATGAATGTAGAGAGTAGTAGGACACTGAATACTGGAACACAGCCTTCCACTTCCGGTTTCCGCGCTAACAATTTGAGCGCAAACATGGCAGCAACAGCCACACAAACGAAAGAAAGTGTTAGTACCAACAATCCTGCCCCCAAGATCACATCCTTTGTTTCAGCTGTCAATGGAGATACATCTCCATCAAATGCAGATAAGAAACAGCAGAATGAAGAGCAAAGAAAGGCTAGTAATACAGGTAAGAGTCCCATAAACAGTATACAAGTTAACGCTAAAGATATTAGTGTTTTTTTAGACAATCCGAAAGTGGGAGAGTTTACCTTGAAAACAGCCCTCCCATTCAGAGCTCGGGTCAAAAGCAACCCAACCATGGTGAATACAACAAGGGAACACCATGTGGACAGAACTGTGCATTTTTCGAAGAAAAGGAGAATGTAAATAATCTTATTGTGAACATTTCCTCCTTTGCATTAACTAATGAACAGAGTAATTTACTTAATAAGGGTTTACCCTTCATTCCTGCCAGAAAGGCAGATTTAACAGAAATGATAACAGATCTAAAATTACTCGGTAGAAATTTAAGTTTAAAATGTATATTTCCTAATAACAATGATGTAAATATTAATGCATATAAGAAACCTAGTACTTACATACCTCCTACTCCTCCAGGCATACAAAGATTTGTAGATATTTGTGAGCATGCCTTTAAAGAAATGTATACCACTGATTTAAATGGTTGCACTTTTTATAACCTTACTGCACCAGAATATAGGGCCCTGAATGAATTACAGAACCTGCATTCCCTTGTTATAAAGCAGGCTGACAAAGGTGGCAAAATTGTTTTAATGGATAAAGATCTGTATATTAGTCAGATGAATGCTTTGTTATTAGATAACTGTATTTACCAAGCATTAACAAAAGCAGCTGTAACTGCTATCATTGATAAGGTGTCTTTTTTAGTATTTGATTTACTGATCACAGGATTAATTGATGAACCTTTGTTTAATTATTTTTTGGTACAGAAACCTTTAATTCCTAGAATATATGGCTTACCTAAAATCCATAAGCATATTACTGCCAGTCCTATGCGTCCCATTGTATCAGGAGCAGGCTGGTGTACTGAGCCTCTATTGATTTATGTAGAAGGTATTTTACATGAGTTCTTAAACAGTTGTCACACTATTCTTAGAGACACCAATATGTTTTTTCGGCGTCTACATGATAGAATGGAAACTATTGATGATGATGAAGCATTTGTATTCCTTACTATGGATATTGAATCTATTTTCACGAGTATTCCGAATGTATGGGGAATTGATAAAGTAAGAGAGTTCCTTAATACAGACAGGAAGCTTATACCAAATAAGATTTTGTTGGTCTGTGACCTATTAGAGATTATACTTGAAAATAATGTTGTTACTTTCCAAGATGAGTTTTTTCTACAGATGAATGGCGTAGCAATGGACACTTCATGTGCAAACAGCTACGCCAATTTATCATTAGTAAGATGGGAAGAAAAGTATGTTCTATCAGTTCTGAATCCTTATTACGACTATATCCTTTGGTATGTATGTTTCGTGGATGATGTTTTTATTTTGTGGAGAGGGCATGGTTCCAATATCAGCAATTTTGTAGATTATTTACACAGCATGACAGATTTTTTGAAATTCTCCTTTATATCTTCTGACACATCCATTGATTTCTTAGATGTAAGTGTAACCAAAACAGATTTAAAACAGTTGAAAACTAGTATCTACTATAAACCTACTAGAACTAATGCCTGTCTCCACAAATGTAGTATGCATCCGAGACACATATCTAGAAATGTTCTTAAAGGACAAGTGTTTAGAACTTTACGCTTACATAACAATGATGAAGAGGCTGCAGGTGCTTTGGATAAATTACATAGTGAATTTGAAAAAAGAGGCTATTCCAGTTCAGAAATCACAAATGTGATAGCAGAAGCATGGAAAGTTAGATCAACAAGATGTAAACCTTTCATGAGCTCTCATGAAACTGATATGAGAACGTCTCGAAATACAGATATTGATAGGAATAAGTTTAGAGTAGTTTTTCGATTTGCAAGTGATATCAATAAGTATACAGATATCATAAAGAAGAACTGGCATTTATTACAGGAAATACCAGACCTTGTCTCTATGATTGGTGACACCAAGTTTTAGCTTTAAGAATAATGTATCATTGAAGCAACATCTTTGTAATAAAGAACACCAACCCCATAGAAAAAAATCTCCCCAATAGACAAGGCACTTTTCCATGCAGGAATTGTGCAGCTTGTCAGTATATCTATACTAAAAATGAGTATATCCTTCCAATGAAACACTTTAAATTATATACTAAGAAATATTATGATTGCAAGAGTACAAATGTCATTTATTTTAGTTTTTGTCAAGTATGTCATGCCTATTATATAGGAAAAACAAATAGAACTTTTAAAGACAGAATACTAGAACATGTAAGGGATATACAGATTCAGAAGCAGTCTAATGCCCTGGCAAATCATACTTTAAATATGAATAGTACTCATTGCTTTAAATTCTTGGTTTTACAACAAATATTAAGGACAAATAGAGGTGGGGATATAAAAAATTACACAGAAGAGTTAGAACAAAAATGGATTATCAAGCTAAATGCAGATAGATATCCTGGTTTGAATGGTTGTACCTCACTAGTCCCTTGCCTTAAAGCAAGACGTCTTAAACATTAATTTCTAAGTTTTTGTTTTAATGTGTCATTAAGGTTTATCAATTTTATATTTTTATATTAAATTATTATTATAGTTAAGAAGAACTTTTTGCATATGACATATATTTTTATATACAGTATGAATAATAATGATGGTCCTTTGCAGAAACGTGTATATAGATTTTAAGGTTGGTTTTAATTATACAGTTTCCTATGAGCTTGTACCAACAGTGTTTAATTGTTTGACTGTATTGCTTTAAATGCTTGAAATTATATTGATTGCTTAAGTATTTAACCAAGCATGGCTTGCATTAACATTGTCTGATGAAGCAACACTGAGTTGTGA
Organism: Protopterus annectens; assembly: GCF_019279795.1. Classification (NCBI taxonomy): domain Eukaryota; kingdom Metazoa; phylum Chordata; order Ceratodontiformes; family Protopteridae; genus Protopterus; species Protopterus annectens. The sequence goes on along the minus strand of NC_056728.1, from coordinate 508,492,478 downwards.
AAGCACTCACCTACTGTTCTTTTTTTAATAAAGTTACTGTGGATAGTCTTCAGTGTGTAACTTTGGTGCCTTATTTTAACTTTTAAAATGAGAATGTCCCCTAATCAGGACAGTTGCAATGGCTAGAGTATCGTCACATGACATATGCCTAATGAGGGACTGTCCCATGCAAAGTGGGAAAGGTGTCATTCCTACAGTCTCCCGTTGTGCAATCTGAAAGGTGGAAAACGTACAGTAGGTATGCAGTAGCATGACTCGCTGGACAGCTGCATTAACAAAATCATATTCACATGTCAACATTGCAGAGTATCGGTTCCCATGTATCAGGCAGATGGGAGCAGATCGTATGAGGAACACGCATTTAATATGATTACGTCACTGGATAGTCCGGCGGGTCCGTACAGTCGAATGCCTGCTGTCGCCAAATGGTTAGACATACTCGATACTGTAGTCATGTAGTCCGATGTAATATGCATCACAAGGGATCGCACACACCCAGCGTGAGTGACAAATGTAAGCAGAAATGTTGGTGAGCGAGCGGCTGTAATCGTGTTTGTCTACCAGTATGCCAGTAGTGCACTGTCAAAGAAATGTGGATTCTAAACGGGTAAAAGGTGCTGTAACCAGAGATCAGCAGTGCTTAACACTGTGCAAACCGACGCACAACTGCTCCCACCTGCTGGAATGTGCCTTACCCAGTGCGTATCCAAAGGCGTCGGTCTGTCCGCAAACAAAGAACCGCCCTATTCACGTGTTGGTAGCAGTACCCTGCGCACAGCACATAGCTCATGTGAATTAACAATAGACCATGGCATATGTACAGACAATAGACCACACACACACCATGCAGCACAGTCATCCAACAGTATAGCAATGTACTGGCAGATATGTCCGGACCACTGGTGTATGCATGCCTGGCCGTCCTGTGTGTCAGTGTGTAAGCATGCCCAGTATGACTGTTACGCATGTTGTCGACCGACATTACCGTCATACCATCATGTGTGTGAGCATGCCAAGTATGGACAACTGTATTGCATGTGTCACATGTCCAGATAGTCAGTACTGTGTTGCCGACCCCTCTGTTCTACACAGACAGGTGTCATGCTGTGTCTGCAGGGTAGCTAATGGTCATGTGGCATTGACAATTGCTACATGTCTGCATAGCATGGGGGGACATCCAACCGCATCCACATTCCTACACAGCACCGTGGGTGGCGCACATAACTCTCACATGTGTAGGTTGGACGGGGGCACAGCTAACAGTTGTACACATCTGCCGCTACTGTACTGGTATGCCAGGTACTCCATGTCAGTGTGTGGACCTACCTAAATTGCCGGTTGGAGGGATACCAGTGGACGCCAGATCCCAGCGTGAAATACCAGCACAGTGGTGTTGGACGTCCTAGCTTTCACAACCTACATCAAACCGCCTGGCCTGCTGTAGTCTGTGTGTGTCTTTGGGGGTTGAGGTCATTCATTGGGCATATCCATAGGCCATTGTATAGCATTTGTCTGTAGTGGTCCACACCTGTCCAGCTGCATGGAACGTGTGTGGGCTGTATGGACACACATGATATTCATCCCATAATCTGCAGTGGGTTAGGACACCCTGTGTACTACTGGTTACCATTGTGACCCCCGTATGTGCTACAGATGTCATGGTGCCACTATGGACGTGTACTGTCTGCTGCCCTAACAGTCGGCCACCAAAGTCTCTTGTATGCTCACATACATACCATAGCAATGGGTAAATACACATTCTAATACAACTGCCAATTTTTAGGTCGATAGATGTACCCTGGGGGTGTTCTGGACCTGAGGACGGTGCTGGAGGGCTGCCTATGTCGGATGCACACAGTGCACCTCCTATACATGGCCGAGCACAGGTAGTGTCATGTTTGGCATCCATTGTACTGTGTGCGGGTCAGAGAGGGGACATCCGTGGGTACCTACTGTGTCAGTGTATATGCCTTGTGTTGCCTCTTTGCCAAGGGCAGGTCATACTGTGCACGGCCTTTCGCCGACTGGGCCCTGCTCAGGTAGCTCCTTCGCCAAGTCACACTGTGCCTGTACAGGCCTTGGCAGTGGTGTTGGGCCGTGTGGCCCTGCCCAATGCTGTTCCTGCAGCAACCTATACTGCAGGATCAGAATGTGTAGCATAGCAAATACCATAACAAATTGTGTGCATGTAGCTAGTGAATACTGCAGGGCTCCACTGGATGTGTCCGGATACCAGAACCGTGAACTGAGCATCCCAAACACATGCTCAATTACATGTCCTGCCTGTGCATCTGCCTCATTATGGTGTGAGTGTTCAGGTGTGTGTGCATTGCTGCTGGGTGTCATCAGCCACGACACCAGTGGTTACCCAGCATCCCCCACTAGGACACTGTAGGGGATGTCCATATTGGCAAAGGTGTGGTACAGCTGTGTTAGAAGCCATATATCGGAATCATCATAGCTTCCAGGGCAGACAGCACACACATTCAATGTAATGCCCTGGCCATCGCATATGGCCTACCTGTTGGAGGGTATGCCCCTGCAGTGACTGTAGGCCCTACCCCGCTCACCGGGTGGTGCTTTGATGTGTATGTGTGTGCAGGCTATAGCACCCAGTACCCCAGGGTAGTCATCCATGTGGTTGAAGAGATGCATATTGCTGGTCTACTAATCACGTGTGTTGAGGACATGTATGTGCTCACTAGCATGTGTTGACATGGCATCTGTGAACTGGCGCAATACTCTAGATGCAGATACCTGTGAGATCCCCAATGATATCCCCAGTTGTGCTGTGTGAGGTACCTGTGGCTCGTATACCCAGGCCAACACATACCATGGTACCACTGTGATGGGTTGCCCTCGGCCTGTTTGATGTGTCAGGTGTGGCAGGTACAGGTCAACAAGCTGCTGTAGGAGGTCTCTGTCCACCCCACAGTGCTCCACCATCCCCAGCTCATGTAGCTCCTGGTAAGTCACCCTGGGTCTATAAAGTCTTATGTCACCCCAGTAAGGGATGTTCGGCAGCATACACATCCTCACTGCCCTCAGCCTCCTGCACATGTTGGTCTATTTTGCCTGCTGCAGCCCTTCTCATTTGGTTGGATTGTGTCGTGAAATGTCCTCACAGGTATACACCGGTGGTGTAGAGTGCAGAAGAAACCTGTGTGTATGATGCTTGCTCACATTACCGTACTGTTCAGGTGCAGCTGGCCATGTCATCTGCTGATTGTGCTGATCATCACCTGTTTGTGCAGCCTGTACACCCTGACAATCCCACCACTGCTGTTGTCCCTCCCAATGTCACCAGACAAGTGTAGACACACCCCTAGCTTAGGCGTGCTAAGGCAGGAGCACTCCCGAGGCACAGTTCTGCAGTGTACGTACAGTATGCCTTACCCCCCTCCCATGCTGTCACCTATATGGGAGCCCTGCACCCGGCTAACTACACACATACACTCCAGGTATCTGCATCACACTCTGGGGATAAATGGGATACACTATTGTCAACCTCATCTGCATAGTATAGTCTTCTAATGAATATGACCCATATCGAACCTCCAAATTAATAACCACTGCTTAGTGTCACTCAGATCCATACACAACTGGTAACAGGTGCCTTACTATCACCATATTCAATGTCCCATGGTCTTCCCAGCAACAAAATAGCCAGTGTCTACACGACTACAACCTGGGACCCTGCACAAAACAGATGATGTGCATTACCACTATGCCATGGCAGATATACATACATCCCAAGTTATTACGTACAGATCATCCGGCACATACATTCACTAGTGCTGATGTCCCCAGACATATATGTTTATATCTATGTCTATCTTTCTATATCCACATATATTATATATATTATTTGTATACATATATACATAGATATACATACACAAATATACATGTACACACATATGTAGATATTGCATTTATATCACAACAGCGGTCCACATGCCAGCAAAGCATTAGATAGGCATGAAAAGGAAACTACATGTGCCACCTGCATCATGTAGTGTTGTTACTATCAAGGCATGTGTGTTCTGTTGCATCACATGGGTCAGACTGTATTAAGGGTAAGTGTAGGGCTGCTGACATTTACTCACCAGACCTGTTGGTGAATGTATATGTTGACAACCCAGTGTCTTGGCAGAATATGCAGGCTGTGGAGTTGAACATACACCTAACTACCTTATCACACTACAGCATTACGCAGTTACAGAATGCGCTATCGAGATTACTGGAACACAGCACTCCCAGAGGCATACTTCTAGGTGGATGACATCATCAGCAAAGGCAAAGACACCGATAGGGAATGTATGGAGCGTGAGCCGTCTAAAAGCATTACTCTGTCCCCAGGCAGCTGGAAACACACACACACACACACACTTGGCAGGGCCAGGAGTCGAACATACATCTAACTACCTTATCACACGACAGCATTATGCAGTTACAGAACGTGCTACCAAGATTACTGGCACACAGCACTCCCAGAGGCATACTTCTAGGTGGATGACATCATCAGCAAAGGCAAAGATGCCAATAGAGAATGTATGGAGAGGAGGCAGTCGAAAAGCATATTACTGTCCCAAGGTAGAGGTAGACAAACACACGGCAGTGGTGTGAGCGGGACAACTGCCTATCTACGGAGCACTATTACAACACTACATGGATATGAGACATGCCACAGACAGTACACCCTTCAAGACAGTCCCAGTGTGTTCAATGTAGGAATCCATCCTGATGTGGGGTATGGACATCTGTTGCCTGGAAGACCACTATCGCTATACAGGATGTCAATGGTCATGCCCATACACAGAGGCACATAACCGACACAAGGTGTCACTGGGCATGCTCACACACTTAGTAGCACACGTCCGTTTGGACTGTAGTGTGTGTCCATCTACACAATGGCGTACTGGGCATGCTCACACACTTAGTAATAGCGAAGGGCTGTCTTGTATGCACACGGATTCTAAACACGGAAGGGCACAGTTTGGAATGTACTGTGTGTCCATCTACACAACGGCATACTGGGCATGCTCACACACTTAGTAGTAGCGAAGGGCTGTCTTGTATGCACATAAATTCTAAACACGGAAGGGCACAGTTTGGAATGTACTGTGTGTCTATCTAAACAACGGTGTACTGGGCATGTTCACACACTTAGTAGTAGCGAAGAGCTGTCTTGTATGCACACGGATTCTAAACACGGAAGGGCACAGTGTGTCGATAGTGAACATTGTTAGCAAGAACGCTGCACTACACACATCTGACACAGGTCGTCAGTGCTAGCCTTGTAGCGTTCGTGATCACAGCTGACAAGCCAGATCCAACAGTGGGGAATATGGACATCTCTGCAGTGAGGAACATCTGGCATATGGCACAGTTGTGCACAATAGCACTACCATCGTATACCTCAGATACAGACATGTGGGCCACAAGACCATGACAGACCGCTCCAGGTGTTACTGTCCCCACGTACATGAAGGCCACTCACATGTACTGACCAGTACACACTCAAGAGCCATCACAGATGTCTCAGGTGCAGATCACAGTAGTAAATGCCGCAGTCTACTACGTAGCCTTCGGACATCACCATGTCCTTGGACCAGCAACACACATCCATACATTACCACACCACCATGTTACTCATGACCAGTGGACTGTACATGGGTCTACAGCAACTGTGCAAACTACACATGTACTGACAGGGTTCCATCATGTGGTATGCAATGCAATGATACCACAGTTCATAACCAGGTCGGCTCTACACATAATAGGGGCCCTGGGTCTTACATAGCTTTAACAGATGACTGTCACTGTACACCAGAAAACACTCATGTTTGGATATGACATACATGTAATCACAGTGGATATGTACATGGCCCACACACACACAATGCATATGTACATAGCAAAGCTTTTGCTGTCCTCTGTGCAGACAAGTGGCTACAGCAATCACATGCATGCACATGGAAGGTAGGTCCATGGCTGTTGAATGCTAACAGTACATAAGGTAGCAATGTTGACTGAGGTAACATTCCCTCTGTAACAATTACCCATGACAACCAACATATCATACAACAGTCCATGTGTCATGTATGTCATCACACATGCCCACCAATTGCAATGCATACAAACATGGCTACATGACAGGAATGTAGGACCAACACACATGTACACGTAGTGGTGTGCATGCAGCTACCATGCATGTGCAATAGCTGATATATGTCGTTCATCTGTGCCTAACTACAACATGCAGTTGCAATGCAGCCCCAACATTGACACCTGTATATGGTGAAATACTCACAGTACGGTAGGATGTACATCAGATATGGATGGATGTGTGTACATAAAGTGGTGGTCCACCTTTGCAGATGGTTGTTTGCTGAGGACAGCTCACAGGTGTGTCACAAGCCGTCCTACCATTACATGTGCAAACAGTACGCTATGTTATTGTTACCTGAAGGTGAAGACATACAACCTACACAGTGGTCAGGATGTTACTGACTGTACATCACTTGACACCTGTAACACTTACGTCCTCTCATGTGCATATAGCAGCACAATTACCAAAGGTAGCATTGGTACACATAATGCGGCCAATACAGCTGCATGTCTGTCAGACGTATCATCATATAGCAGGTGTATCATTCACAGTACTGCCATGTGTGTTTGCTTGTGTGACCATATATGCCACGTATTGTGGGGAATGCATCCCAATTGTTACACACCCCTGTACACTGTTGTAGAGATCTGTACATACTGCAGTGTAGAAAGCAAGATGTAGGCAGACACATGTCAGCTATCTGTATGTGAATGACATTTGTGGACTCCACAGTGTGTGTGTGTGTGTGTGTGTGTGTGTGTGTGTGTGTGTGTGTGTGTGTGTGTGTGTGTGTGTGTGTGTGTATGTATGTATGGCTGTCTGGTGCATGGAGTGAGGGTGTATGCTACCATACAGAACAGACAGGATCCCTAACCCCTCATAGTGATGCAGTCTACTACCCTGTTGATGCCATCGGTCTCAGCCTTACTGGCTACCTGTACATGTTCATTCTCTGTGTCACGTCATTTGGGAGCACAGTACTGTGAAGGTGATTACCACATAGGCAGGGGTCCTCTCCTCAACACTATCAAGTGTGCATTATAGTGTTGTTGACCCCGTGAGTGTGGTCATGTTACTGTGTGTTTCTGTATATGCCTGTGCGTGTTCTCATCCTGTAATGTGACAGTGTATTACTGCTACACAGTGAGGCCTCATGCTATCAACTGGCCTCTAACGTTGACATCAGCCAGACCACTGTGTAAACCCCCCGCACCATGTCACCATACCTGTGATGTGACCCGGTATGGATGTCACGTCTCTAGCCACTGTAGCCTATTGAACAGCTCACATGCTTCTGGATCAGTAGATGTGTGGACATCTGTGGAATGGTAGCCTTTCTAACAGTGAAGTTGAGGCTACATATAGCATGCTGGTATTGCCATACATGCCTGTGAGTACTCCACATTTACACATGGGAAACTGCAAACACTGCTACTTATTGGCACATGCAAGTAGACCTTAAGGAGGGAAGCAGGGCATCATTACCAACATGCTGTTACTGTTGTTACCAAGACACAGACTGTGAACATACAACAATGCACTCTAGCTGCAAACACTGTAACGTAATGGCACATGCAATTAGACCTTAAGGAGGAAGCAGGGCATCATTACCAACATGCTGTTACTGTTGTTACCAAGACACATACTGTGAACATATAACAATGCATTCTAAACCTGTACTACATGGTATGTCTGGTGCGTGTCAACAGTACACAACAAATGTCATATACACTACTCACTATTCTGTTCACCCTGTGCATCAGACCATATGAGCATGTCCCTGCACTGATGGTGTGGATGACAGGGATGGGCACAGGCATCATCATATGCACAGGGTGATAATGTTTGCCAGGGGCATAGGCTGCACCAGTGGATGACATCATGTGTGTGGGTTAGGGCCGGTGATCTGATTGGACATGTGTGGTCGTTATGCATGTGGGTGATGCGGTGCCCTACAGATGTTTCTGCTGTGTGTGTGTGTGTGTGTGCACACAGTTCTGCCATGTGTCCAGCCTACACTGGGGTATTATTGACAGCTCCAGATTGTACAGACCAGGATATACAGCTCACTGTGTCCGGGCATGGCCACGTGACCTGTGCCTGCCAGGGGTTGCACGGGCACTACCAGGCAGAGGTACAGAATGGCTACTGTCCGATGACACATGTCCACTGGAACCATTTCCCCACTGAGAACATCCAGGACCACATCCACGTGGCCTGCTGTGTCCTGGTGTGGACAGCACAGCACCAGCTGCACTGCTACTGCTACCGGCACTGTGGGAGCGGGCATGTGAGGTGGCTCATTCATGTTGACCTGCACCAGGTGGTGTAGCTGGCCTACATCCACGTGGCCTATGCCTCACTCCTACCAGATGTTCCAGCACAGACAGCTCATGCTCATGGATTGCAATGCCATGGTCAAGGATTCCAACCATGTCACCCAATCGCCTGTTCAGAACGTCAGCAATCTGCTGTTGAGCATTTGCCAATGCCTGGATGTTGTTGTTTAAAGAATGGGTAGCAGCCCTCTGAAGCCTATGCCCTTCTGTGTTCTGCCATTCAGCACGTGCCTGTGTCGCCATTACAGTCTGGAACATGTGTCTGGTGACACCAGCTGCTGTACTCTGTCCTGCAGGTGCATGTCTGCCAGAGGTCCTCCTATGAGCCGCACTGGCCATATGCCTGTGTGGCACATCTGCAGTCATTACACTGACACCATGGTGTGGAGACACACCTTCTGTAGCCACCACACATTCCTGTTCCGAGCTAACACTCGCTGACTGTCCTTCCTCTATGGCCATGGTGATGGGGTATGTGTTGGCATGAGTACTGTGTGCAGGGAAGAGGGGGACATAGCTAGGATGGCAACCAATGGCACAGATTCAGCCCCTGACAACCCTGCCTGTACCTCATGCATATGTTCATCACTGCTAGTATCTGTGGGGACACTAACATCAGATGGACCGCAGGAGGGTAACACACCTACATCACCTGTGAATGCAAAGAAAGACTCTACATTACACACAGACACACACACACACACACACAGAGACACACACACAGACACACACACACTCACCATACATGTGATTTGACAGACGGCATGCAACATGCATGTGATACAGCAGACGGCATGCAGCTCAGACATTAATAGTGGTAGTTAGCATACCTCCCTGGGTTGCACACAACAGCAAGCAGGTGTCATATCAGAAGCCATGCAGTTCACACAATCATAGTAGTAAGCATGCATCCCTGTGATACACCATGTGGACCAGCACAGGTTAACAGTACACATGGCTGACGTGACCTTGACATTGACATGTAGTATGACATGTAATCTGCAGACGTGTGCATTGACATGCATACATGTCTGACACAATGGTGTCCTGACACATGTACAGCAGTGTAATGGGTATCACATTGCAGTGTTGTCTGTATGCCCTACAGATAGAAAGCACTTTTAGCAGATGTGCATGAGCATTGATGGGTAGTATGAGGCATCTACATTGCTATACAGTGTGAAGTACAGACACTGTGCTATTGCATGGCATCTTGAGGTGCCTATATTGCTATACAGTGTGTAATACACACACAGTGCATAGCCATGACTGCGTGCAAACACATGACATAACTACTGTGGATTGTGACCAACATCGCTGAGGTGTATAAACACTAAACCATGCTGTGTCATGTGACAGGACACTGGAAGACCTACGGATGACACTCCTGCAAAACTACTAACATGTCTTAGCTGCCTGGCAACCGTATCCACACATGGCAGACTTGTCAATACACCATGTCCCACATGACAGTTATGTACCACGCACACGAGGTGCACGGCTGACCGTGATGTCCAACAGCAGCAAGGGAAATGTGCGGTATCTGTGGCCTGATGGGGTGTCTATGTCTGTGGAAGCTGTACAGGTGACTACTGTCATGCTATGACACAGTCATGATGTTCAACACATCTTATATGGTCAAATTAAATGACTCCTCCACAAGCTGTGCACAGGCTTTTAGGATGTCCAGTGTTCCACATCAACTATATAACCATTCAACAAAGGCTATAGTTGGACCATGTGTGGACAATGTGCAACAGGGTGTATACACATCACATCTACTGTGTGGCTACATGTCTCTGGCCATCCTCCATGGCCATGTGTGAACATGTGTTGGCCAAATGTTTGTGATGGCCGTCTCACATGTCTGTGTTGTCCCATATGACATACACCCATAGATGTCAGATACATCACTGTCCACAGGGTTATGCAGACAAAGGGTTGTATGTTTGGAATGTGGGGTATGTATTATGGGTTAGTGAGACAATATTGCAGCCGGAACATTTCATGTCTGGGACTTGTCAAATGGCACATCACAATGTGTGCACCCATTGCAGGGTCATATTACACAATGGTGAATCCTGTGGGCTGCCCACATCCCAGGTCACTGTGTGGTACTGTTTGCATACCACACATATGTTGTTCCAATGTATAGTACATGTGCCTACATTGAACAACACCTCCACCGTTGTATGCACAGCTGTCTACACATCTAGCAATGACAGATACTGTGGTTTCATGTCGGTGTTTCATTTAGTCTGAATATATTGCACATGGGTAGCCAGTGTGCTTGATGACAGATGCAACCTGTATATCGTAACTGGACCATACATTATGTGTACATGTGTTAACTGGCCACATGGTGAATAGATAAATGCATTAACATGCCTGATACTGATAACTGTCTCACCTGCAATGGACTGATGTCTGTGTGGCACACCAGAGGTACCTGTATAGGGGTGACACAGCGGTTTGAACATTATCCATGATTGTATGACAGCTACAGGGTGCACTGTGCATGTTAACACATTCGCCTGTACAATAGCATATAGTATGCACATGTGCGTATACACAGGGTACCAAACTATAGTATGCGGCATGTGTGTAAACATACCTTGCATATGATGTTACATTACATATTGTACAGTGACACATGCAACTAAATGGGATATGACAGTCATATGTGCATTAGTGACTTACCGGGCAACTCCAGGCTCAGTGGTTGGGAGACACCCACCTCCACGATGGCAGATACTGTTTGTGGATATTGTTCTGAGGGTGTACTCAGGCTGGCCAGTAGCTCCTCGGTGCATGTGAGTGGGAGCTGGGTTGGTGGCCCACCACCTGTTCCACATTGTTCCCTGGCGATTGCATTGGCACGCTGTTTTGCATGTCGTAATAGGTCTGTGCAGTATCTGTGCACCTGCTGGTAGGTGCGGTTATGGCCACCCACATCATTAACCCTCCTGCATAGTTCCTGCCACTGGTCATCATGCTGCTGGGCATGCTGTGGTACATGGCTGAAAAACACCTCATAGTTATCATGGAGGTACGGGATGAGGGCATCATCCTCCTGGTAGCTATACGATGGCAGGCATGAACGAGGCATTATCTGGAAGACATAATGATGTAGACAGGTCACAGTATCACAGAGATGTACAGAGATACAGCTGCACATACATTTGTATTAAATGTAGTACATATGAACAGTTATCTTTGCAAATCGTCATGACACTGACACGACTGACATGTTTGTGTCACACACATGTAACACTCATTGTGCATTGGATATCATCACCATATATATGTGTCACCTCATTACATTGCTCATACTCGATGTGAATGCTGTCTTGATGTGGGCATGTCTGTTTGCCTGTACTGGTGTTCTTACCTATCAGCACATGCCTGGATGTGTCCACAGTAATGCTGTTGACCTTGATGTTTTTTATATGTCACATATCAACACATACACTGCCTTAACGGACATGAGCAGTGACAATGCACACATGTGCACGGAAACCATTACATGCATGTGTTTTGCCATATACATCTACACGGCACTGTACAGCAGTTCAACAGCCTGCCACGTATCGCCTGTGTTGCACATGTAATACACATAGGACAATGGCTAGCCGGACGTTATTCACAGGGATGTTTATCAACCATGGCATGTACGGGCAAGGTTTTCTAGCTGTATCCAACAGCCATTTTGCCACCGCCAGGTGCATCAGTGCCACATTACTGATCCAGACAGTTAATGATACATCTACCATGCGGTCATTGCACCATGTTTGACAGAGATGACATGTGCAGCTTTGATGGACAGGGTTGCATGGTATGGCAGGAGTATGTAACATGTATGGCACACAGATCTGTCCAGCATGTGGTGATCATTGTAGTAGGACGGTGTCTGTCCATGACATATGCCTTTCAGATCAGGATATGTACGTGTAGCATGTCCAACATCACAGTGTTGCACATGTCTTTATGCAAGGTAACCAGCATGCTGCATAGTGGAGATTAAGATTGTGAAGGCTGGTATCACCCATCCACGCATGGCCAATACCCCTGAAAGTTGATATGTGATCCGATATTGGTCACCCGAGTGCTGAGTGTGCCTGTTCAATGATCTTCATGCTCATGGATGGCACCCTGTCATGACATGGGTGCCTCGTATGACTACCTAATAGGCCTGGAGACGTCACCAGCTCAGGGAGGTGAACTGCACAGCACCATCCATTACACACAGTGTCCATAATGTTGACCGCTGCCTAGGTAGTAGTTAATGGGTACAGGGTTATTCACCTAGCGGTGACAATGCTATTATCAGCTGTCAGATTGTGCACATATGTCACACACCTCACCCACAAAGCCCATTCTGTATGTTGTCCACAACACTGAGACAGCTATTGCTCCTAGGTCATGGCCATTCACATCCTTACATACGCAGATGCCTCCCATTTGTCTGTGTTGTATGGGCTACAATGAGGGGGGAAGTACAAAACATTAACCCTGTTTTACTGTAGCTGCCACTGGTGTAATATGCACATGTCACTCAGACACCTTTTGTAGTGTTGCTTCTGTCAACAGGCCACTGGTAGACCACTCCTGTGACATACGAAGGTACATCTAGTATACTCAGTGTAGCTGGAACACAGTATGGGTGATGTCCTATGACCTGTCACAGGTATGCTATGCAGTGTGAAATCATCCGTACTGTCATCTACATCTCTACTGCTAACATCTACGTTGATAAAGGTTCATAGACCTGCAGACCATACTCAGGAGGGTAATAGTGCAGTGCCTCCAATTATGACTGGCATCTCCGCTTGTGGGTTGCAGTGGATTTATATTATCCAACACCCTATCTTTATTGCATATTCATGCTCAGCACTTGTTTAGAACATGTAAGCACTTCATGAGGTACTTATTACTATAGCACACATTCCACTTCATTTCTTACGGGTACACTGTCTGTCCTTACATTTCCAGCTTGCTTACAGTACAACAGCTGTTGTACACACGTAACTCACATATCTTGTGAGACATGGTTGAATATACATGACTGTCCAAGTGTCTATTACCAGTGTTATTGCCTGTCTATATGATGAATATGGCAAACATGAGGCAATAGAGCAATTGTCTCATGTACACAGTCAATGTTCACCTCCCAACATATGACACTACAGCCTGTGGGAGATTCATATATGTAGCCATGCTGGGGGTAATGCTCTCACCAACCCAGACTGAACCTGACATTCATGTGGGGATGCTTAACATTTGCAACACACCCCACTCATCACATAGCCTCACTAGATCTCCACCACCACAGGCCACACATAGTCTGACTACAACATTTGCAGAACCTCTCCATACTCTCTGTGTAGGCAACAGAGGTAGCCCCCATCACCAAACTCAACACCAGTTACTTATAGCCCACAGACACATGTGTGTACATCAACTACAGCCAATAGGGTGTCATAACCTATACAACACACCAGTCATAGGTGACTCTGTAGGCGGTCACACTGATGTCCCACTCAGCAAGCTACACAAGGCGATAGTCGCTTACATCTGGCTGTCGGGTTACAAGATCCGCAACATAACCTATGCACCCATGCCACACCTCACCAGGTACGATTTGACTGTCATTCTCCATGTTAGTGTGACTGCCCTGAGATGTAACTTCCTGGACTACATGTACAGGGACATGCAATAGCTCTCCGGTCTTGTAGCCCAGAAGGTATCTCCCAAGCCCTGAGAAGCATTCTGCATTCATCCAGACTGATACCACTGTACAACGACTGAGTGTTTCACTTCAACAGTTGCCTATGTGTCTGCTGTCAATCCACAGGCATCCAGTATCTGTCTGCTTTGAATGACATGGTCAACAAAACACGATACTTTGGCACAGATAACCTGCATCTGTCAGCCCTGGGAGTACAGATAACATGTAAGGCTCTTGCTGTTCTTATACTGCCTGTCTTGGACAATTTCCAATAACATTCACCACCAGAACATGAACAGGCAAGTAAAACCTGGGGTACTGTTACTCAATGCTTGACATCTTCATCTCCAACGCACTCTGGCGAGGCACTCCTTATAATGGACCACTTCGATATCTCTGCAGTGACTGGGACCTGCCTCTAGGCTCCGGATAGCACACCTGCACTGACAGGTTACATGCAGACCACACCTTTCAGTCATGTAACCTGGACCGGAACACCCACGGCGGAGGTGTGTCCATATTTCACAAGGATGTACACACCTCCAGGCTGGTCCCTTAGCACAATGCATCAGAGGTGATCCATGTGTAACTAACTGTGTCTAGAACTGCTATACACATGGTAACTTGCTACGGATTCAACAACATACCCCACGGTTACAGCCCTCATTTCTTGGTTTACTGGACAGTAGGGTTCAGCCAGGTACTACTGATGTGAAACTGACACTACCCCACACTTAACTGTGATGCCTACTCATGTACCAACACATTAGGCCAATGCTTTCTGGGATTCATAACCTCTACTCGGCTGGATCAACCCATACACACCACCAACAAGACCAACAATATCCTAGACATGGACATTAACAACATGTGACTGGTGTTCCACACCTGGGGTTATCCCCTCATTGGTAGTTTCTGAACATATGCTAATCACCCTTGTTATCCACATCCCAGAACCACACCCTTCATGGAATACACAGTAGAATATTTCTACAATGCCTTCATCAGATGTCTTATGACAGCAGTAGTAAACATCATGACACCCGTGCAGATGGACAATGCACTTACAAATGCTGAAACATACACCAGTGCACTTCATTAGCACTTACACGACTGCATGGATCATGCTATCCCAAACAGAGCCATGATGGTACCCACCAGATAATGGTTGCCAGTCTGGGAGTCCGGTTCCATGCACATAATGTACAACAGAAGGTGGTGGCTGTTGCAAAGTGGAGTACAATTCCATTGGTTGGATAGCTCACTGGTCAGCCTCAGTAGGAATCCGGGATCCCTTATCACATCCTCCAAAGCTATCTATGTAAACATTACTGTGACACATTCCAAGGACTACCACAAAGCATTATGGAGGTATGTAAGTACTCAATGGCAATACCCACATCTGCTCTGACATACGACGGTTAGGCAGGAACATTACAGACCGACTGCTATTGGCAACATCCTGGCAGATAGGTTTAATGCTAACTTTACACCCTCTAACTCCCTACAGGGCCAAAATCCATACAGGAACAATGCAGAGTCCCTGTGGTCACAACTATGCAGTTCCAGCCTGCACTCTCTAAGGCCTGGAACACAGACTCCATGTGGGCGTCCAACATCCCAGGCTGTGATTTACACAAACCTCAAAACGACATGGCTCCCCACTTGGCCACCAGATTCAGTAATAGCCTTGTATCAGACATTGTGGCCCCTGAATGGTGCACAGCAACAGTCATCACACTCCACACAGGTGGCACCACAATGAACCACAGGGACTATTGCCCTATACGCCTGACTGGACTGTTCTGCAAGGCTATTGGGCACATCATCATGGAAGTCATTCACAGAGACATTGGTGGCCTCCGGACCTTTGATGCCACCCGGGTTGGATTTTCTAGGGCCAGACCATGGCTCCTACACCTGGTGGACTCCTTTGATACAGTTACCAGGGTAGTTGATGAGGGTAAGGGGGTCCACACAGCCTACATTGTCCTCTCATTGGCTTTCAGCACTGTTCTCCATTCTGGTATTGACAACATACACATCCACCTGCACATCGACCCCTACGTCTCGGGATGTTATGCAAAGTGGCTCACAAACAGGACCCATGCAATGAGGTAGCATACCGTGGTACCTACAGTAATTCAGTTACACTTGGCGTACCACTGTCCTCGGTCATAGGGCCCCTCATGTTCGGTATATGCTTCCCTGAGGTACAGGCTAGCACAGAAGGACTTTCCCTGAATAAGTTTCCAGATGACTGCAAACAAGGAGCCATGATTGATCCACCAGCTGATACAGAAACCCTCCATATGGGTGTCACTGTGATGGATACCTGATGTCAATAACATGGCCTCAAGCTGCATAACACAAGGTGCATAGAAATCCCCTTTGGATTACACCAATGACCCACTGACTGTCACATAGGTGGTAGTCCCCTACATACATGTGACATTATACGGGATCTTAGTACACACGTATATAGCACCCACTCCTTTGATAACCATATTGCCAATGTGGCATGGATATCCTTCTACGTGGCCACCCTTATCTGTAATGGGTTTGTAGCTGGAACAAAGGCACCCATTGTACCTCTATACTCCTGACGTATGACACACATTCAGGGGTACATCACCCCTTTTGGGGTGTACCTTACAGAACAGCAATGCCTTTACATACCACAACAGTAACACACCATGAGGATTATTGACCTCCGAAGGATGACGTATGCGGCACAACTATGGACACCATGACTGTACACATTTGCATACTGCATACTCAGGGGTGACCTCTGCTGAACATACAGGGCCCATGTCCACAACAATATTTATGGATATACTCCACATAAGCAACATAAGCAAAGGCCACTGAGAGCAACATGCTCATGGATATGTGTACAAACGCAACGATGAGTGAGACGTGCTTGAGGGATACATTCCTGAACCAGACACTCATCTTGCTTTGGAACATAATTCCTATGTACATCAAGCAGGGACACTCACTAGCACTCTTCATGAGATACCTCGATGGGTGGATGGGAGACACACATGTACACCATGGATCACTGCAGTGGCTGTACTGTACACAGGTGCAGGTAACACATGGCTCTGCTGTTCACAGACAGGACACTACCCTAGGGAGGTGCCGCCAGTGAAAACACTGTTGTTGGGCTTACACATGGACTTAGCCAGACAGCATAGTACCTCACAATGAACCTGTGAAGCTATTACATGTCCTTTGTGCATGGATAATTGAGTAGCTCTTCCATTTCAGTTAGCTATCATGCTGTTACAGTGTCCCGTGACTACAAGCCATATGTATCCTATTATTGTGCATTCTACATGCCAATAAACGATACCCTTTGTTTGCATGATATAACAGTTATGCTGTGTAAAATATCTGACATATCTACCTACAATACTGTACATTACACATATTTTAAACATTATCCCATAATGCAAAGCATACTTGCACAGCAGGACCACCCTAGGCATTTTATTCTCATTATATGCCCTTACACATGCCTACTGTGACAGTATATTGACATATACTATCCCCTGCTATGGCACGTACATGTTGGACAAACCCTACCATTGACAGCGGGTGGTGTGGAATTGTTGTGTTTAAAGCCCTCATGTAGCATCCCTTGTGGTGTATGAGATGTTTACCTTGTGGCCCACAGCAGGACACACAATTTCTACAAGCGTTACTATGCTCAACAAGACATCACTACATAATACCTTTTCCCACTTTATGCATTGTGTATACTTTAATTACTACAAAACAGGCTCTACATACACTGACATACTGAGTGTTCTACATACCTTGTTTCCGAGTCTTCATAAAATATCTCTCTTACACCTTTACTGTTTAAACGGTTTTGTGGTATGTGCTTACGGTTTGAATGTATGGCAAGGCATCCTTATATACTTCAATAACTGTAACGTGGTATCCTTGCCGCCAATTGGTGTTCCTGAGTAAATTATTACATGCACATCAGCTGTGCCGCTACTCCATTCGCAAATTACATGGCAACAGTGGGGTATAATTGAATTTTCCACTTGGGCGTTACCCATTTGCCCTACCTTCGGGGAGATGGCCTGTATGTGTTTTGTTGTGAGGAATTGCAACTGCTATTTGGAGGGACACGGATATTTTGAATTCATGTCCCCCGTGGATTGTGTGCGATGGCTAGAGTATGTGGTTCTACATGTGAGTGTACCTGTCATCTCATCTGTCTGATAAGGGACTACTGCAAACAAAACCTGTAACATCGCCGTCTGTTCCATTATACAACAGCTACGATTTCACATGGCGCCATTACAAATGTGTCTCTCACAAGGTATGTTAATGGTTCTGCAGGTGTAATTGAGTGAGTGGATGTTTGTGATGTTATTACAGTCTGTATTGCAATTGTTTCGGATGTGGGGAAGATGTAGGTGGGTGTACATAGCATATACAGGTTTGTGGGGACTGCATTTCTACATATTCCATATATGTGTGTGGGCTCCTTCCCTAATTGAAGACCTATCATTTAGTAGACTGAGAAATTATGGTTGTTACGGGCTTATACATTCAGCCATTTCTTAATTGCTTTCTATATAGCATGCAGGTGAGGTTGATACTTCAATACCTCCGGAAATACATCGATATGTAAGGGAATGTTACTAAATGACAGCTGTCTCGTGTATTTCTGTCAGAGACATTTGCACTCATTGCAGTTGTGTTGATGACTGAACATCTTTGGCATGGGTTGCCACCTTTTCAAATGGCCATAGTGGGACATTTGCAGGACACACATCAGTGTTTCCAAGCTGACACATACCCATGGTCAGTAAACAGGATAGAACATACTTTTATCCTGAATACATACTTATTCTTGAAGCACTTTAGCTACTTATCATGTTTCATGTAACATTTACGTATTTTAGATACAGGCATAACTATTTAATGCAACTATTACATAATATATGGGACATAATTATGTCCTACAATCTCGGACATTTGCCCTTTTTAATATTTTTTGTCAGGACACAACTGCCCATGGAGGGGCTGTCCCTCTTAAAGTGGGACAGGTGGTAACCGTATGCCTACGGCCAGCTATGACCACACCTACTGTACTGATCTACCTCCGAGTTAGCACTAACAGACACATGATGCAAACACACACACACATTACAGTCCCAAAGAAACGCACATGGCACCCTCAACACACACATACACAGACTACAGCAATCACATACACAGTTGAACACAGTACCTACCTGGACCGCAGCACCGGCAGCGATAACTAAACGTCCCTTCACATCGTGATAATATTACTCTCGGTTCCAGTGTTCCGGTACTGTGGCCTTTCTGTCTTTCATCCTCGTGATTACGCGTGTCGCATTCGATAGTTGGCAGTATACTATTTATTTGTACCTCCATGGTTGAGTACATGTCATTGACCTATCTATATATTTGCAGATATAGGTGAATACGTATATATCAACTTATATCTCTCTATCACCCTTTATATATATATATATATATATATATATATATATATATATATATATATATATATATATATATATATATATATATATAGACAGAGAGAGAGTGAGAGGGAGAACACACCTTTCGTTGTGTACATGTCGGTGTATACTGTTTCCTGGACTCCGCATGTTTGTGTTTTAACCTGTCACAATACACACCTGCCATTGGTACATCTCGGGTAGCTTAGTGTTAGGTGATTGTGTACATGATTGCGTGTTCTACTCCTGGCAGTGGTTGTTCTACCCTTCAGAGCAGGCACTATTAGTACAGGGGTGAATAAGGCTAGTTTCACCTGTTCTGTACATAGTTGACCGTGATCTGCGCAATATTCAGAAAAGCTTAGCCCTGTTTCGTGCATATCCGTATATTCATGTTTAAACGATGCTTACCAGCACTTGCCAATGCATAATCTCGCTGACATGTGCTAAACCTGATCTGATGACCTGCATCCAACATCTATTATTCGTGCCTTCGGGATTACGTAACGTCCCTTGCAGGACGTGGGACCAGGAACATGCACGACAGTCAGTGCATTTACCACTTGGGCATCTGGGATTTGTACACGTGTTATGGTGTTTTGTATGTGGACTGTACTACGGCTGTTACTCCATACTGTAATCAAATGTGTAACTCAGTTAGTTTACATATGGATGAGACCTATCAATGGTATGTCCAAGTGATGTTTAATGGATGTGCTCCAGCATTGGTAATGTATGTCACAGTGAGCCACACACTATAATGTGCTACACCTTCACACAGCCATAGGTGGAGCATGCTGGGGTGACAGATACCTGTCATGGGTACTCCCCATGCTTTACCACTACATCCCTGATTACATTATATGGAGCCCCTCATTAACACACCAGGTAAGCCATGCAGAATGTGTGGGGAACAGTGATTACACACATGGATCCCGCAATTGCCTCTGCTCCACTGAGGGACAGTTGGTTAATTGATGTGGTGGCGACAGCAGACACTGTTTGCCTTGGTTGATGAATGGTCTCTGACAATTGGGCGTGTACCTACCGATGTACCTAGGAACCTATACATACAGTATCAACATATGCTGTTAGGTATGTGTACTGTTCAGGTGTTGACATTCCTTGTTCCAATAGCTGTTGTGTATGCAATGGTTGAGGGCTACGTATGTAGGATTCACACAGTAGACCACCTAAACATTACACTTTACAGGTGGTCGCGTGTGTGTGCCATCCAGTTTACTGTGTGTGCAGGTGGAGAAGTGTGTCAGTCCATAGGGGCCTACACTGTCATTGTATGTGCTATACGTTCCCTCTTTGCCAAGGCATGGGCATATTGGGCACACCTCCGTCTGCCTACTGGGGCTGGCACAGGGTGTTCATGGTCTGAATTCCTCTGTGCCTGTGATGGCCTTGGCAATTGTGGTGGGCTGTGAGGGCCTTCACCATTATGTCCCTGCTGCAACTTTTTCCACAGGATCATATTATGTAGCATGGCACATACTATGAAGATGTGGGCACACGTGCCTGGAAAGTAATGCAAGGCTCCACCAGATATGTCCAAGCAACGGAAGTGTGATTTCAGCATCCCAAACACACACTCTATGATAATTCTGGTTTGAGTATGTGCCTCATTATGGCGTTCTTGCATGGGTGTGTGTGCATTTCTGATGGGAGTCATCATCCACGGCTCCAGTGCATAGCCAGCATCCCCCACAAGGTGGCCATGTGGGATGTCCCCCCTGACAAATACCTGATACAGCTGTGAGGCATGCCAGATGTGGGAGTCATGGTAGCTTCCATGGCTGCCGGCACACACATCCATAATAATGCCCTGGGCATTGCACATGACCTGGCAGTTGATGGAGTGGTATCCCTTGTGGTTTATGTAGTGCCTACCATGCTCACCAGGTCGTGACTTGATATGTATGTGCGTGCAGTCTATCGCACCTAGTACCTCTGGATAGTGTGCCACCTGGTGGAATAGACACATATTGCTGGCCAACTCCTCCTGAGTTCGGGGGAAGTATATATGCTCATTGGCATGTGGTAACATAGCATCCATAAACTGGTGTAGTACCCTGGATGCTGATGCCTGTGAGATCCCCATTATATCTCCAGTTGGCCTTTGAAAGGTACCTGTGGCTAGTATTCACAAGCTTACACATACCTTCGTGTCCACTGGGATGGGTTCCCCTCTGTTGTTTCTGGATCTCAGGCGTGGCCGGCACAGCTCAACTATTTGCTGTAAGATATTCCTGTCCACCCTGTAACACTCTACTATCTCCAGATCATGTAGCCCCTGGTAGGTAACCCTTGGTCTGAACACTCTTCTCCTCCTCCAGAGCCTGCGGTGGTTGTCAGCATCATCCTCCACAACACCTTCAGTCTCTAACACATATTGATGAATCACAGCTATGGCAGCTCCCAACATGTACATTGTAAAATTTCCCTGTCTGTTTACACCGATGGTGCAGTGTTTGGGAATACACAGGTGTGTGTGAGGTGCCTTCACACTTTATACTATTGTGCTGTGAACACTGATGATGTCATAGGGTGTACCATCGGAGCTACAGGGTATCTTATGTGTTTTACCACAGGTACTGCTATTGTGGTGCGTTTGGTGTTGAATTACATTTGGCTGCCATGGATTTCCTCTTGCCCTTCCCTTAACATTTCTTAATGTTTCCCCTCCCATTTTCTGGCATGCATCCAGCAGCCTGCTTTCATTTGTACTTTCCTAAACCTGGCTTATCTTACGACATGTGTTCTATGGCCAATTTACTGCAGGTTTGCTTTGCTCTGCTATGACAGTTCTCTTTTCTTTGCAATCCGACACCTCCCCTAATCTGTTCTGCAGGTTGCTGTGAGCAGACTTGTTAGCTGCCGTCGATTGCCCACTGTGAGTTAATAGGTGTTAATTGCTCAGTTGTATTCCAATTACCCTACTGCAGCATTTCCTTATTTTCTTCCCCTAACCTTCCTGTTTGAGCTATGGTGCGTGGTGTGGGCGTCCGCTTACCAGGTTTTAGGCATGTTTTCATCCACGTACACATGTGCTTTCAGGCACCATATGTGCTCTGAGCTAAACGATGCTATACCTACATCCCCATCCCTATCCTGCAGGTTTGCTTAGCAATAGGCAGGCTGGATTTGCATTGCTCCAATGTGCTTACAGCTATGGTGGCACACCCCACTGCTGATATCATGTATACCTCTAAACCACTCATCGGTGTTGTAGCGCTGTGCCGTATGGGACATCCTTAGTCCAGCGGGACGTTTGTGATTCACTATTACTTGCCTCATTTGCATTGCATTGACTACTAATTCATAGTTATTGTGCCGAACACTGTCACAGACCCTTAGCAACCCTTGCAGCTTGGTTGTGGTGTACCATGCATACCATTGAGTATTATGGTGAAATCATGATTTGTATTACATTGCGATTTTATGACATTTGTGTATATTTTCCTTGTGTTCCCATTTGCGCACACATGCCCTGCGGTTGTAGTTTGCGTTACTGTGGACATGACATTAAATGTTGTTTTTTAGGTGTTGTGCATCGTTTCTTATGCCATTGGCTGTATATTTAGCCATTGGCATATGTTAACTTAGTAATACATGAGTCTGGTCCGTTTTCATAGCTCCGATATTCTGTTTGGCAAAATCTAAACCGTTTTTTATTGGTTTACATTTCTGTGAGCTTACGCTATGCCTGCACCACTTCATGAATCTCTGTGCACCTTCATTTGCATGGTGCAGTGCTGCACATGGGGTGATTAGCATACCTGTGCTGAGGGCTGTGCAGATATGGCGTATGCTGGTAGTACACGTGGAATTGGATCGTACCTGAATCGCTCGGTGGCCATATTTGGTGTTATACCACCTACGCTACACCTGCGCCTGGAACAAGCTTCATGAATCCCAGGGAGTATTTATATAAAACTTACTATGGATAACAGGTCTTAAAAGTGAATGACTCAAAGACAGAATTAAGATAGAAATAGCTGTAAATATCTACCGTAGTAATAGGGTAAAACTGAAACTCATAACTTGTTTGTTGTGTTATCACAAGTCATAGATATTACTGAGCTCTTTCCCTGTCATAAAGTGCTAATATATTGATTTAAGGAAAATTTAAGATAACTCTAATTCTCTAACCAATGCAGTATGAAAGAAAAGTATTACAAAAGCTGTTTAAAAACAAAATCATACAACTATATAACATGTTATGTATTTATAGCTAGACATTTCTGTCAGTATTAAAATTTATTGACTCTTTTTGATTCTTTTCATAAATTCTCATTTGCAAAGTGCATGCATCTTTCATCAAATAGAAGAAATCTCTCCTTAAGCCAAATAATAATTGAGATAAATGTATTACTTCATTGAACATGGTGTCTTCAATTTTCTCCTTAGTATTTATACAAGCAATCAAAGAATTATAAAGTCAGCTACTTTGTTTTATATTCAGAAGCCATGGTTCAGCTAGAAAGATTTAGTAATTATATTTATATTTATTTTAATTATGTGGTGACATCATGCCTGCTAATCAATTTAAAAGCTTTAATTCATTGCAGATTTGGCAGGACAGTATTTCATGCTTATTTATGAAAGCCTACTTACTAAAATTATATTTAAATAGAAAGCAAATATGAAAAAATGTTTACTTTCTCAGTGCAGACTTGTATATTTATGTATTTGTGTGAATGTGTGTGTTTGTGCATATGTGCTTGCATATGTGACAGTGTGTGTGCTTTTGTACACTTAAAACTCAATAACGTGAAAAACTGACTTTCTTTTAGAGCTCATTTTCTTTTCTCCTTTTAAAATAACAGCTTTGGAAAGGATTTTGCCTGCAATGCATATCATAATGTGATATAATGGAGTAGGGGCTATTAAATTGCATTATTTTTTCAAAAGAATGGAGCCAATAAAGAATACATGATTCAGGAAATGTTTAGCCATCTACATTAAATTTATGCTCTACATGCGTTCTGTGATGGAAAGGTAGCATTCTCTGTGAATTCTGTCATGCAGTCTATCTCTGAATTTAAACCAGCAGTTAATAATTTATAAAAAAATGTATTAATTAATTTAATTATTCTCAAAGTATCATTTTCATCTTTCTTTTTGTACATTTATCATTGTAACCTTTCTTTCCATAACAGCTTCACCTCATTTGTAGATGTAGTTTAGTATAAAGTTTATGATGGGCTTTCATTCAACAGGGTTAGTGTCAATAGAATAAAAATAGATTAACTAAATGCTATCTTGATTGACAAGCAGGCTATTAAAACAAATTATAATGGTCAAGTATGTGTGTATTGTGTGCACATGCTTCTGCAACAACATCTGTGTGTGTGTGTGTGTGTGTGTGTGTGTGTGTGTGTGTGTGTGTGTGTGTATACACTTTTGTGGGAACATTCATGTGTGCCTGTTTTATGGGGCAAAAATTCTGCCGTCTTCCTCTGGAGTACAATATCCTTTTACCATGTGTGTTTTTATAAAAAGATCTGAGGCTGATGCAGTATGCTGGGGTCTATATCATATGAACGAATCGCACAAACTGGGAACTCTCATAATATCGGACCTCAAACTTCCTATTGTGGTGGGCTGTGTCTGCCACACCCCCTGCTAAATATATATTCCAACTCTGAGATCGCACTGCAGTGAGGAAAGGGCAAATATCCCATTCTTCACTGTACTGCGATCTCAGAAAAAGCACTTTGAAGTCCGGTACATAAGATATTATGCGAGTTCACAATATCTGAGATTCGCTCATATGATATAGACCCATATGCAGAGCATTGAGAAAGCCCCATTTTGTTAACACATTCAGAGGCCTGGGCAATTTTTCTGAACTGGCTAACAGTGCTGATTTGTACACATAATTATTAAATAATTGACTGGCTGTGCATGCAAGTATGGATTACTGTATTAACTTCAAGCATCTGTTCCTTAATGGTATCTTACTAAATTTATGCAAAGAAAACTAACTTTTAATGCTTTAAACACAAATGTTGCCATTAATTATATATTTTGATATACCCGTTGAAGTATTGAGTAGCAACTTTGCAGCAAATCAATGTACACCTTTGAAAATTGCACAAGCTTTGTTTCTTTCATAATTTTCCAAGATGGTAGTTTCAGTCAGGCAATAGCAAATCTGTCCCATCTGCTTATAAACAAAAAAGTTTGACTGATTGTATAATATTATGTTAAACTGATCAAAAAATGTGACCACATTTATGACCAAGGTGGCTGTATTTCACTATATAAATGCTGCAGCGGCTTGACCAAAGCCAACCTCTATTTACATGCATAGTCTTTCTTAAAGTTCTTTTTTATGTTTTGAATATTTGGTCAGCGATCGTTCTTACTGTGCTCATCCTCAAAAAATCAGGCAAGTCATTGTGATGCATATAGGTCACGGTACTGTTTAAGGAATACAGAGTGTATATGCATTTCCAGTAGTACTCATTTCAACAGCATTAGAAGATCTGATTTTGTGCTAAAACTTAATTCAGGATACTGTAGTCTCAGTTATGCCATTTTTTCATCTGATCTTCAATATAAAATGATTGCTGCTAATTTATGTTTTACTATTGTCTTGATAACTGATGTGACATTTTTATGGCTACCTATAATAGACTTTATGCCCAATGGATGGCTCAGATTTCAGTATTACTGCACAGTGATGTGATATCTGTGGCATACTAAAGGCTTGATATTTCCATTCCATATTTGTTATATGAATCTAAAAATCTGGCATTTCACTGATCATGTGTTGTGCAGAAATACTACTGCACTGTATACTAAGAGTGTATAATGTGCTGTCAGTAGCCCCCTACCAGGTATATCATCGCTTGATTATCTAATGTTAACACTAATTCTACAAGTCTGCATGAATCTTTGCATCATCGGTACAAAACATAAAGTAAATATTTCAAAAATAGGAAGAAAACTATAACTAATATTTTTTCTGGTTTCATAGATGTACATATTTGAATCTCAGATCTTCACTTTAAGAAGGGGTTTCAACTGTATTATGAAAAAATATATAAATTTTTTGCCCAACATTTCTGAAAATATTTATGTAATTTCTAAAAAGTTAGGAGCTTTGGTATTAATAAAAATAGTGCTGTGCTCTTATATCAATTAGCCAAACAAGGCAGTTTTCAAACAGACCACACTTTAATATTAAAGGGAATTTTGTCCTAATTCCAGTAGATGGATGAATACCTTTATCCTGAAAAAGGCAGGGCATCTTTGAAAATCTTATTTTGGGAGCGTGTTATAAGGGGCACCTTCATTCTATCAGCTGATTTCCATAGACAAAAATATATTGCAGCGTTGTATTTGTCCTTACAGTTTTGAGATAATATCAATATTCCATGTTGCTGCATAGAAAATAAATGGATTTCCTTTTTAAAATCTCTGCAAGTGTAAATTGTTGGGCTGTACTGCATAAGCACAAACATATATATGGGTTCATGTCAGAAGATTATGTTTTCAGAAGCTTGAACTTTGTATGTTCAGCATTCTGAAAACTGGAACAAAACAAAACAACAAAAATCTACATTTTTGCAAGGGGCAAGCCTCCCTGCAACCCCACACCCCAGGCAAATTATATATATCAACTCCAAGATTGCTCCACAGTGGGGAAAAGGGTAAATTCCCTGATCACAACAGTACAGCGATCTACAATTATGATAGCTAAGAGTGATTCAGATTCATGCAAATCAGCTGATAATGCATCATTTCCTCATTATCTAACGTGCTGTCTTTTACAAAACACTGCATTGCAGAAGCAGATCCTTTTTACCACAGTTCTTCTAGTCAGTAGTGGGGGGGTTTCAAAATCCTTCAGTCCATTTTTTTCTATTTTGAGTTGTTACCTTTCCACATGTCTTCCTTCTGCTAAATCATAGTTTTAGGTAAATGATTTTCAGGCTTTTCTTTTACTGGACAGGTTTCATCCGGTGGTTGGTATAATATGATTAAACTAGTCAGACTAGGGTTGAATGGAATCCAGGAAGGTTTTTATTCATTTATCAATACTTATTTTGTTTATATGTAAAGTATATAGAATTTGTGATAGATCTACCTTCTTACTAAATTTAATATTTGTACAAAACATTTCTGTTCTCATGACAACAGTAACTCTTATTTAAAGAGACAGAGATAGAGAAGCAGTGAGTCAGTTAATAATTAACAATCCCAGAGAGGTAGCTATTTTATGGAAGCAAAATGCAGTGATTTCAAAAATGCTATTTAGCTATACTAACAAGGAAAGTATTGTCATAATGGCAGTAAAAAAAAATATCAAAATATAATTTTCACATTGACAAATATGTATTGGATTCCAAGGATGGCAGATGAAAAAAAAAATGATTAAATAAATATATATTTTCCTTACTAACATGAAAGGAAGTATGAAGCACCAAACTGTAGAACAAACCAAACCTCACACCATAAATTCCAGGCCAGATGAGTTGACTCAGTTTAGTACACAGACTGATTTATTAAAATAAAAAAAAAAAATAACTTCTGTAGAAAAAGTTAACAGCAAAACTTCAAACTCTCATAGCATTAAGAGCAAGTAACACTTCTCTGGTGCCTCAACTTTCAGAAAAGCCTTTTCAGAGTACATCTTTCTGCTGGTAAGCATACACTTAAATACATATATTTAATCAAATAAATAATCATCCAATTAGGAATTCACTAAAAAAGCCAACTAAAAATGTTAACTTTTAATATTCATTTTAACCTTCTTACATTAAATGCTTCCAAGTGAATTCCCTATTCAAACCTCTTGGAAACATCATATCATATTTTAAAATAAATATGGCTTCCTTCCTTCTTAAATGTTCCTTATTTTTTCATCAGTACTAAACCTAATATTTACTTTTTCCAAAGCAGTTGCCTGTAACTCCTGTGGGTCTCCATTATAGTGTTCCTTAAAGTGCATAGCTACAGGACTCTGAAATCTTTGCTTCTTGATGTCCCTTATGTGTGCTTTAAATCTTGCAGCAAAACTTCTCCTGCTCTCCCCAATATAAAATAATCCACAAGGATATTTAAACTATATATAATGTTTTCACTATTGCACGTGAAGCTGCCTCTTCTATCAACATTTTTTTCCATTAATGCTTTCAAAATTATCAGCTATGTGTTTGCATACTGTGCAATTGTCACATGGAAAAGTTAAATATATATATATATATATATATATATATATATATATATATATATATATATATATATATAGGCCAAAAGGTAGGAATTCTACACCATTCATTGGAGTCCATAGTAACCTGTCAATATGCCTTGTGGTGTTGGTGAGGGAGCATGCTTTTGAGTACGAAGTGGGGTGTGCAGGAGTCTGGAGTGTTTGTTGGACTCCTGGTGACCAACTATGAACCCTGGCTGCTGCAGGGTGATTATCAGGGCTCAGAATGTAAAGCTGAAGCCTGGGATTGTTTGACCAGGGATCTTACCAGTGCTACTGGTATCCCCAGCACTGGTGAGCAGTGTCATCACCACTATGATGACCCGAAGAGAAGGAAGAGGGAAACCTTGGACACCTGGGTCCAGGAGGCTAAGGATGGGCATGCCCTACAGATATGTAAGTCTGTTTGCTACTACTTTACTAATATACAAGCTGAATCTGTGCAAAACTGGTACGCATAATGGTCTGCTTTCCTTCCAACTGCTACATCTGAATGGGCTCACAATGTGCAGTCTCATGCAGGGCACCTGGCCAGGATGAGGTGTGACTGTGGTAAGTAGGGAAAATTTCTGATAAATGTAGTGCAATAAACAATAACAGTAAACAATAAAGTTTAAAGCAGGATTGTGCCTTCACAAGAAACGTTTGCAAATAACTGCAGTAGGGCTGTATTCATTGCATGTGTGCTCTAATGTGACTACAGTTAACTGTAAGAAGGAAATTAATAAAGACTGCAGAATTAAATGCCTGATAAATGTAGTGCACTATTCACAGTATGATTCAGGCCTGTCTTCAGGCCAATTTGAGTCAAATAACGCTTTCTATTCCTCCCACTCCAGGAACAAGGTATATGGGTAAGGTACCTCACATTCCTGGCAGATATCATGTGTATAAGTGATAGACTTTAAGGAACAATAATAATAAAGTTTAAAGAAGGCTTGTGCTTTGATAAGTAATGTGTGCAAATAACTGTAGTAGGGCTGTAGTCACTGCATGTGTGTTCTAATCTGACTCCAGTCAGTTGTTAACTTCAGTACACATGTCCCCTGAAGTCACAGCTTTTGGTATCTATTCCCATGCCAGTCAGCTAAGACATGGCTGGCTGTCTAGTCTATTTAATGTACACAAACATACCTCTCAACTGTCATAATTTTTCATAATGTAATGACAACTGCCCAATCTGTCTGGTCCTTGATTAGCAGATAAATGATTATCTGAAATGCAATTTATTTGCAAATCCATTTGTAGCAAATACATTGGTAGTAATGTATGAGCACAGTATGTGAAACAGTTCCCTGTAGTTGTGTACCTGCATTTGTTAGTGCTAGGCCCATACTGTCCCATGCAAGGTGTTCACTCCCCTCTTGAGTCACACACCAACTTTATATGCTGTCTTGTCTGCCTTGTCTGTCTGAAAAAAGCTTCCTTATCTTCCCAGCTTACCTCCCTCATATATACCTATGTCCCTTCCCCAACATTCCACTCTCACCTTAAAAAAGAATGGCACCTGTCCCAAAAAACATACTGTCCTATGTAATTTGGTTCAGTTTGCTTGACAATGCAGTTAGGTTGTCATCACCCCTCTCTGGGGGTGACAGTCCAAATTCAACTAACAGATCTGTTAAAATGCACATTTGTTGCCGATGAAGAAATGGCTAGTTATGGTTCTTTCCTACACCCATCCTGCACATCCCTACCTGCCTTTTGCTATGTTTTTTCCTTTGCTTGCACCCCTTTCCACCACTGTCCTATATCCCCATTTTTCTTTTCTTTAAAGATTTTTTGTGCAACATGGCATGGTGCGCCACATCACTTAAATATGCTAAGTAGTGCTATTCTAATATATGGTTTTAGTAGAATATTAATCACATTCAAAATTTCCTCTGCATCTTATTTCGATACCTACAAACCTTGCCCCTGCAGAACACTAGATCATCCTGCCAACCCACACAGATGCTAATACAAAACAGGTGTTTTAAGCAAAATATAGAAATCTGTAGTCACTCCATTAATCATGTTTAAACGGTGTGGCACAATGTGCCACACCGCACAAACCAGCTAAGAGATTTATATAAAAGTAGTACTGTAATTAGCACTGTAGTACACAAATACATCACTATAACAGCACACACGTAAGCTTAGACTTAATTGAGGTATCTGATAGCAGGTAACCCTGCAGTTTTGTCTACAACATGTAAAAACACACTTGATAAAACATTAATGGAAAGGAGGATGTTAACTGGAACTCTGTTATACAAATGCAGCATTCTAAAGCTATACACATACTAATGCATGTAAGTGTGGTATTTAGCAGCAGATAATTACAACATGTACAAATTCACCTACTGTAAAAGTGGCTCTGTAGCTTAATCTGTAAAATGCATGAAAAACATAACTTTTTGGTACACATGGACCTGGGTTCAAGTACAGGTGGGTCTGCCAATGAAAATACATGTATGTGGCCATCAATATTAGAAAGTGTGATATGTATGTATGTATGTTTCATCACCTATTTGTTCTTTCAAAGCAGTACAGTTGTAATATATGCATCTATATTACAGAGGGCAGAGGCATACAGATAGGACCACTCTCATCCTACTCCTACTGCAACAGGTAATCCAGTAGGCTGCATTCCCACTGGATGTTGGACACACATACAGTGTAACAATGATACTTTGAGATTTACATGCCATACACTGGATGGCACAGTGGTGCAGCGGTAGCGTTGTCTCCTCACAGCAAGATGTTCTCCGTTTGATTCTTGCTTGGTGTGCCTTCTGTGTGGAGTTTGCATGTCCTCTCTGTATTCATGTGGGTTCTCTCTGGGTGCTCCGGTTTCCTCCCAAATTACAAAGACATGTGTCTTGAGCATTTTTCCCAAGCCTCCACTGAAAATTGGCTTCATTCCAAGTTAGACTTTACCAGTAAACAGATGTTAAATAAATAAATACCTTTATCGATAGATTTTACAACAGTTCATGAAGTTGCACACCTTACTCACCATTGAAAGTTGAAGGCTACATTTCTCTGTGTGTCCATATTTCCCTGCCTACTGGGTCAGGTGTTGGAGGTGAGCAAATAGTACGGTATTGTCCAGGGGGTGGCTGATGACAAAAGTATAGTATTGTGCATACCTTGGTATGTAGTATTTGTAATGGCTCCGACAGCAACTGAATGTGTGTCCCAGCCCATTCTGGGTAACTGTTGGTGTACTGTGTATAAAACAATGACTGTCCCTTTTTTGCAATTATCTGCAAATGTAGCCAATCTGAGGTCACTGACAGTAGCCGTGACTGCAGAGAAGGGAATGGCTAGGAGGGGTAGTCCCAGTACAGATGTGTGTGCGTAGTCCACTGGTGACTGGGCTCATTATAGCACTGGCCAACAAAAACTTATCTTCCCAGATAATGACTGTCAGACACTTGACTATCCAATGGCCAACATGCAAGTTTGTAAAACACCTCCACTGTGTGTACACAATGCCTGACTGCCTAAGTTTAACGAATGTATTGTCTGGCCATGGTAGGTGGGGTGAGTCATTTTCCCCCTCATACATCACAATTGTACCAATGAATTCAGTACAAAGCTTAGGGTAGGCATGATCTGACCTTGAAAAACATAACTGCATTTGTGCCAGTGTCTGCAGGTGCACTACATTGTTAGTGAAAATTTCCATGATAAGTGTTTTAATGGCAGTAATTGTGATACTACTGAGACATCTGGGGACACAAGTTGCCACTGCATGCTATTTGCCCTTTGTGCAGCTATGTATTGACTTTAATTCCAGCATGGTTTCCAAGAAGGTAGCCTACCAACATGTCTGTGTCCATAGAGACCATAGGCAAGCAGTGTGTGTGTGTGTGTGTGTGGGGGGGGTGAAATCCATATGTACACTCTGGGAAAGGTAGGGAGGCACTGTTCACAAGGTTATCCTGTAGCTGCACACCACTTAAGCAGTGTATATTGTGCTGACACAATTACCTTGTGAGGAATTCTGACAATAGGAGGGATCCCCTGAATTAATGTTGCCTGTCTACTACAACTGCTGGTCTCAGAACAACCACTCTGTCCTAGGATACCATGCCCCTACCCCTCATCTCACACCAAAAGCAAAACATTAGTACCAAACTCCACACGAGGTACAGACCACAGCCTGTTTGTTCATCCACATAGTTGGCCCACTTCTTGCAAGGGTCTGTAGCCTTGACATACCCTTTACAAGGTAGATGCCTTGGGTAGCAATCAGAGCAATAATTACAGTCTCGCATGTATTATGTCTAGTATTCCAGGGTTCTTGGGTTTCAGTAGGATAATGTGTGGATGGTGAGTTGGAGCACAGCTGGAATGTCACACTCTGATGTGCAATGTCTGGTGACATACAAGTACAAGGTTGCTTGGGCAAGCGCCACAGTGGAAGTGATGCCTGTCATGTCAGAATGTCACAGCAGTTCATACAACCTGACTATCATCAGCTTCATGGTGCATGCTACATGCCATGGATCTGAAGTGTACTGCAAAGGGGTAGTCATCTTTGACCAAAGTGTGTGTACCCACACTTGTCCTATGTATGTCAGATTGTACATTTATGTAACCGGAACATGTTCCCACATCATGTCACACAACATCCAGTGTGCTGTCTGGCAACCTGACAGGCAGTGCAGACTAGCAATGCCAGAGTAATGACCACAGAGTTGAACAAGTTCTCTGTGCATGCATAGACATTCACATCTTCACTGCAAAGTGTGCCACATGTACAATTGCATAAACTTCACTGTAGCTAACAGGATGACAAAAAGCACCTCATGACACAACAAGCTAGGAGCAGTCATACAATCTCCCAGTTATGTCACTTGCCCACAAGAGAGTCTTCATCAACATATGCCTGTTCACATTCTCATGACTGTAACGTCATGCAAATGTGTATGTAGTATCATTTCCATCTGTAATAATGATGCTCCTGGTATGTAACACTACATTAGCCACACCTCATGTACATACTCAGGGGTGATATACGTGGGCACACTGGCCTGGCCACACAGGTTTACACTTACTTTTCCATAGATCACCATGTCTCCACAGGGCTAATATGGGTAGTATATCATGCTTATGTCGTAAGTGAGGGCATAGTCACTCAATAATACTGTGTTTATAACCTCTGTGTGGTCTTCATTCAGCATGCCAATATTTCACTGAAATGGCCATTTTCTCATGTACCTTTGCAAGCACCACCAGCAATTGAACACAACATAAACTTTCCTCACAAGGAAACTTCAAGTCCCCAGTATCTGTCTTATGGCAATCTTGTGCAATTACTGTCATTGTAGCTTGCGTTATATAGACTACTCAGAATTGATCTCTGCCTTGCATACAAAGCAATATGTGACCCTGCTGTACTGGACATGCTGCAACTCTCTGAGTGGAATGGTACATGTATTACCCACTGTAAGATCATAGGATCATATGATCATATGAAGTTACTAAGCTATTGACCCTGGGGCCTTTACAAGCCTGTCCAAGAATTTAGCCTGTGTTCTAACATGTTAGCACCCAATGTACCTGTCCAGCAGGGACACAGGTGGAATCCCAGGGGTGTATTTTCTGTTCCCATTCCAGTTATCCAGGTTGCTCTTACACTGGCTTAATGAGGTATGGCTTTACGTTGAGAGAGAGTCTATTCCACAGAAGTGGGATTGTCTGGGACACAAATCTGTCCCACCAAGTTCTTTTGATGTCACAGGCCAGGTTGAGGTCACACGTGAAGGTTACTCAAGTGGAGCTTGACTTGTGTATATGCAGCAGTCCCATCAAGGCAGGGTCTCAGATTGCTGTGTATGCCAGACAGAGACCACTTCTAAGGAGTCTGTATGAGACTGAGTAGCCTATCTGTGTTGGTTAGATGTTTGAGGCTGTGGATTATCCTGGTGAAAACCTCTGTGGTCTCTCTAGCTGCTGCATGTGCTTTGTGAGGTACATGTCGAAAGGGGGATAGCACTCAATAATGAGTCTTATAATGGAAGAATACAGGGATGTTATGTCTTCCTTGTTCCTGGATAACATACCCTTCCTAATTAGGCAGGCCATGTAGAAATCTTTCTGTACAATGGAGGCAATATGACGGTCAAAGTCAGTTTGCTATCAACCTGGATGCCCAAGTCCCTCACGACTGATTGGGTGCTTAGGTCCTTCTTATTATTGTGATAATTTATGGGGACATCACTCTCCCCAAAGGGGATGTTGAGGCATTTTTTAGCATTCAGTTTGAGGCCATGTTTCTGGAACCAGTCATTTATTTGGGTGAGACCCGCTTGGAGGATGTCCACATCACTAAGAGAATTGATGACAGTGGCCAGTTTGTGGTTGCCTGCAAACTTGGTCAGCCATAGCCCACTGGTTTTGGCCTGCACATCAGAAAACTATATCACAAAGAACACAGGCCCCAGGACCGATCCCTGGAATACACCACTTGTTACAGGTCTACTGCTTGAGGTGGCTTCCCCTATTTTGAGTAGGTGGGTTTCATCAGTGAGCCAGTTTCCACCCATCTGGTAATATACAGAGTGATGCCTAGTTGAGAGAGATTATCTATTCCACCCGTGGTGATTAGTATCAAAGGCTTTGGCCAGGTCAAGGTAGGTGGCGTGCACTGTCTTACCCTCATCCATGGCTTTGGAGACTGTCTCTCAGAAGTCGACCAAATTCAACAGGCATGACCTCCCCTAACAAAACCAAACTGTGTGGGATCAGGTGTTTGGAGGCTGCCAATGTTCTTGTTAATGCGTTCCTTGATACTCTGTCCCATGGCCTTGCAGATCAGGCTAGTTAGGCTGATGGGTCTATAATTTGCTGGATCAGTGGACGCTCCACCTTTGTGCAAAGGGATGACAGTGGCTGTCCTCCACTTGGCTGAGACAAAGCTGGTACTCAGGCTTTGGTTCAATAGGGTGCCTAAAGGTGCTGCAAGTCCCTGCTTGTGTTCATGTAAGCTGCAGCCTGGGATGTTATCAGGTTCCATTACCTTAACTCATTACATCCGAATGATGCCTCCAGGTGCATCTGCAGTTAACTCCTACTGACGCCTCTAGGCATTAAATATTGCTTGTTCATATTTGCATCAACAATTCCAAAACCATGCTATGAACAAGGTTTTAAAGATTTCATCTTAAAGCTTGCACAATGGCAAACACAAATACATTAATATTTGATCTTTGTCTAGTGCAGGTAAATAGATATTAACTTTTTTTATGATATGAATCTATGTACATATAATTGTCACATTTTTTCTAAATATCTCAACCAAGTAACACAGACAGAACTCCTTAGCCTCCTATGAAAGCTCTCAGCTAGATGAATAAAATGCTGCTCACAATGTGTGTAACTTGAGTAGTTGCTGAGATATCGTAAGTTGTTTACAAAATATTACAAATGTAATATTTGCTGTGTTTATTGTGACTTATAAAATGTGGTTTAAGACCTAGAACCTAAAGATACCTATAAAAACAGTTTGTGCTGAAGAGTTTGACATTTATACTTCTTTCATAAACCCTATGGATCCAGAAATATGAACATGTGTTTGAAATGTTTATACATAATTTGATTCTGTCAAAAGGCTTAGGTTCTGCCCATTGGAAGTTACAGTGCAAACTTCTTGAGCTCCATTGGAGTAAATGGGTTAAATAACCAGTGTTTAAACCTGTGTGTACCTGTTTGCTCAAAGCTGCAGTGAGTTATGCCTTCTGCCATTGCTCTGCTGTGAGTTAGGCCTTCTGTCATTGCTCTGCTGCGAGACTGGAAAATATAATTGCTTATTTTCAACAGTTGTCTGCACTTCTGATTAAGTAAAACATTTGCTGCATATCTGTTTAAACCATGCAGCTGTTTTTAGACTTAGTGAATTTAATCCTTACAATTGTTCTGATCTTGTATCCTACCCAGCTGCCCAGCTGCTGTTGTGGTATTAAAGCTTGGTGGCTTTTGAGTTGGCCAGCTCTCCTTTAAATTTGATATACTGGACACTCCTCCCAGTCCCATTACATCAGCTTATTGTACTGTGTACAATCAGAAAAGTTGTGAAGGTCCACCCCTTTAGCTTCTTAACCTTGAATTATCTTCTGTCTCCTTGCTTTCTACTAAAAAAAAAATAAAAAATTGTGCCTCTTGCTATTTCATTTTGCTGCTTGTGCTTAGAAGTTCAACTGCATTTAATTTACCACATTTAGTACTGCTTGTTAGTAACCTTATTAAAATGATGACAGTATTTGTTTTTACTGTTGTGATTGTGAGCTAATGTATTCCATTTGCACTGTTTTAAAGCAATTTGCTGATTATATTTCATTATTTACTGTAACCCATTACTGTATAACTGCATTTTGCTGCATTTCTTTATTGTTTAACTGTAATTTTTCATACTGTGAGTTCTCTTCTTCTGTCTGTAAGTGGTTAATCTGTGCTTTTTTGTGAGTTTTTTACTGTGTTCTTAACCTTAAGTTGAGTAGTATAGTCTAGATACAGGCTTGCTGCATCCAGAGTAGTAGCCAAATGGTTTTTAACCCTTTTTGAGGTATTCCAGCTACAAATTTACCCTTAGTAGCACTTGTGTGATCACCTAGTAGTACTTCTCTTAGACCATCCATCCTTTACCCTCTTAGCTCTCTCTGGCCTTGCTCCCTCAGTTTCTGACAAATATAGATGGACAATTTCCTACATTTTCTCCTGCCATTCTGGTTGATATGGGCATCCTGACACAGTGTAGCAACTGCCTCATGTACACGGACAACCCTCCACTACTACCACGTAGGAAGATAATTTGTGAGGGATGCAGTTACATCATGAACCTAGAGTCATTGCTCTCACCCCCACAAGTCAGTATATCTGGCACTGAGAAGGTTGTCAAGACAAACACCACACTTCAAACACCACCCACACCTGCACAACACACTCCCACATATGCGGAGGACCTCAACAAATACATACTCAAACAAAAGAAACCTCGAAGGCAAAAACACACATGAACTCCACTGCCCACCACACCACACACCACACATAGTCCAGACACCTGTGTCTCACAGCCACTAAGGCTGAAACATAACTTAACATATTAATCATAGGAGACTCCATTGTGAGATAAACAGATGTGCCCTTCACCAGGCTGGATAAGGAGAAAGTCACAGTTAGTTGTTTGTGAGGTGTCAGTATCTGCCATATCACCCATGCACTCAAGTCTCTCAACAGATACTGTTATGACTCTGTCATAGTCCATGTTAGCGTGAATGACTTGAGATGTACATCACTGGACTATATGAAGATAGACATGATAGAGCTCACTGAATATATGTAACAGGCAGGTGTGTTCCTAGCCTTAAGCAGCATTCTACTATCACCTAGAATGATGCCAAAATACAAACAGAATATGACTGACTTTAACAATTGCCTTAGTTTCCAGTGTCATTCCAAGGGTTTCCAGTAGCTGACAGCCTGGAATGACATGATTTACAAACCACGATGCTCTGCCAGAGATCACCTGCATCTGCCTCCCTTGGGCTTCAGGCTCCTATCAAAGGCTCTTGCCTCTCCCATATTACCTTATTTAGGCAATGTCATGAGGCCAAAACCACCAACATGAAAATTTCATCAAAAAGTAAGTTAAAGTTCATGCTGTTAAAAGCTAGGAGTTTTAACATGAAACTGCAATCATTGAAAGCATTCTTAACCATGGAAAATGCTGACATTTCTGCAGTCACAGAAACCTGGTTCAAACCTGTGGAGAGCACCTCAGCCATACCAGGTTACTCATCTTATCATACATTCAGACTCCAAACCGTGGGCAGCAATAGCAAAAGGAGGTGGAGTTGCAACATATGTAAAAGACATACACACCTCCAAGCTGGTCAAACAGTATGACGCACAAAAGACACTCCAGGTGCAGTTAACAATTATCAAGACCTCTATTCAAATCATAGCTAGCTATAGGCCCCCAACTTTCACTCAAGATGCCCACTCCACCTATCTGGATCTCTTTGAATTTATCAAGATTCAACCCTTTACCCTGATCCTGGGCAACTTTAACTATCCAACCATAGACTGGAAGAAATACTCATGCCAAAACACAAATGCTCAGAGATTCCTTGATTTCATCAATGCAAATGCCTTGGACTAGTTAGATGACACCCCCACAAGAGGTGAAAATATCTTGCACTTGGTATTAACCAACATGAGTAACCACCACAGATTCCCTGCAGTGTCATCCTCCCTGGTAAGATCCGACCACAAAGCATTCACTTTCAAAGTCACCATCTCCCCCCTCCACCCAGCTAATGTCAAACAAAAAAGCTTCTCAAAAGCTGATTACAACCTCCTGAGGGAAGGAAGGAATAAACAGCTTCACAGCACCCTCCCTTTCTATAGGAACTGACACATATGTCCAAACCTACACCAAAGTACAATACGAGCATGTATATAGCTGCATGGAATCAGGAATACCCGAAAGGATGAACTCATCTTCCTCAATGAAGAGTAAACCTGTCTGGTGGACATTTGCAATAAATAAACTCTACAATAAATGGAAAAAAATTGCTGTCCAGGACCAAGAAGGAGCAGGTGCCTAATTGGAAGCAATGTATCCTTAGCCTGAAAAAGCAAATAAGTGCACTACTGAAATCCCACAAAGCAAACTTCGAGTCCAAACTGGCCAAATCTACTAAAGACAATCATAAGGCCTTCTTCACATATGTCTGCAGTCTCAAAAGATGCACCCAGATCTGCTCAGAACTGGTGGTCAAAGACACTACATACACAAATGCCATAGATATAGCCAACCTGCTGGCACACAGGTGCAGTGAAAACTTCACCCCTCTCTCCCCCATCAGTAAATCAGGACATCCCCAGCACCTGCCTCCCTTTCCTCTTATCTCTATGGAGCAAGTCATCACTGCCCTATCAAAGGTAAATAATACACCCTCCATGGGACCCAATAACATCCCAGGCTGCATCCTACATGAACTCAGGCAAGAACTTGCAACACGTTTAATCAGCCTATTCCACCAAAGCCCAAGTACCAGCTTTGTCCCAGCTGAGTGATGGACAGCCACTGTCATCTCTTTACACAAAGGTGGAGCATCCGCCGATCCAGGAAATTATAGAACCATCAGCCTAACTAGCCTGATCTGCAAGGCCATGGAGCAGATTATCATGGACCTCATTAACTAGGACATTGGCAACCTCCAAGCACTCGATCCTACACAGTTTGGTTTCATCAAGGGGAGGTTGTGCCTGTTTAATTTGGTTGACTTCTTTGAGAAAGTCACCAAAGCCATGGCCTACTTTGATCTGGCCAAAACCTTACTATACTATTCCCCACTCAAGGTATAATAGGTAAACTTTCTCAACTAGACATCAATCCGTATGTTACCAGATGGGTAGCAAACTGGCTCACTGAAAGAAACCAGCTAGTGAAAATAGGGGAAGCCCCCTCAAACAGTAGACCCGTAACGAGCAGTGTACCCCAAGGATCAGTCTTGGAGCCTCTGTTGTTTGAGATGTACTTTTCTGAGGTGCAGGACCAAACCATTGGGCTATGGCTGATCAAGTTTGCAGATGACTGCAAGCTAGGTGCTGTCATCAGTTTTCCTTGTGATGTGGATATCCTCCAACAGGGTCTCACCCAAACAAATAACTGGTGCTAGAAACATGGCCCCAAACTAAAAGCTATAAAATGCATCATCATCCCCTTTGGGGAGAGTGATATCCCCACAAATTATCACATTAATAATAAGATCTTAAGCATGCAATCAGTCCTGAGGGACTTGGTCACACAGGTTGATAGCAAACTGACTTTTAATCACCATATTGCCTCCTTTGTATGGAAAGCTTTCTACATGGCCCACCTCATGAGTAAGGGTATCTCATCCAGGGACAAAGAAGTCATAATATCCCTGTTTTCTTCCCTTATACGTCCCATTATTGAGTACAATACCCCTTTCAGCATGTACCTCACAAGCACATGCAGCAGCTGGAAATAACACAGAGGTTCCACACCACCAGAATCCAGGGCCTCAAACATTGACCCTACACAGGTAGGATAAAGGCCCTGTCCTTTGACTCAGTCTCATACAGACTTCTCAGAGGTGGCCTCTGTCTGACATACAAAGCAATCTCGGACCCAAGCTTGATGGGATTGCTGCATATCCACAAGTTAAGCTCCACTCGAGTAAGCCACGCACGTGACCTCAACCTAGTCTGTGGCGTCGATAGGACTTGTTGGCAGGACAGATTTGTGTCCCAGAGACTCCCCCTTTTGTGGAATAGACTCCCTCCCCAAAACAAGAAGAGTACCTCATTAAGCCTTTTTAAGCACAACCTGGATAACTGGATGGGGAACAGAACATACACTCCTGGGATTCCACATGTGTCCCTGCTGGACAGTGGCATAGGGTGCTGACTTATTGGAGCACAGACTAAATTCTTGGCTAGGCTTGTAAGGGCATCAGGGCCAATAGCCTAGTAACTTCCTATGATCCTATGTGATGTTAATAATACATGCTTGTGGGGGATATGTGTGTACCACACTGTCAACAAACTGTTGAAACAGACTCCCCACCTAATGGCAAACAGTGCACCTCAATGACTTTCCACAGATATAGTCTGTATGACTGCATGGATGTCTGTCAGGTCACCACAGGGCTTTTGCATATGTCCCTTGTGGATAGGGGCAATATATGCTTATTGTGTAAAAAAGGGTTAGAATGTGATTAGAATTTTATTTCACCTACGTTCATAACACTACTACTGTCCAATGGTCCTATGATCCCATACACTGAAGTAAAACACTGTAATATTTAATATCTGCACACACAAACACACACACATACACACACACACACACACACACACACACACACACACACACACACACACACACACACACACACACCGACACACTCCTGGCTACAGTGAGAATCGTACTACTTTCAATTCATATATACAGAACAGTGCACAGCATACACAGTTCAAGTTTGCTGCAATTAGATTAGAACACCTACCTGTCTAATGGTACACACTAGAGATCACAGTACGTAATATACATGCCTCACCTTCAATGTTTTATTAAAAGCTCTTTAGGTAATGTTATGATAGATGACATCAGCAGGCCTTGTTCTGGTTAGGACTTTGTAGGCACACATCAGCAGGCCTTGCTCTGGTTAGGACTTTGTAGGCACACATCACCTACGATAGCTAAAATACTGCAAAACCCCACCTCTGTCTAAGTCATTATAGTGATCACATTTATTTTGCAGTGGGATGTACACACAAACACAGCATGTGGACTGGAGTAAGATTAGAATCTCTACCTAACTAGTGTTATACACTACAGATGACAGTATTTATAGCACGTGCCATGGCTTATGTCTGACATTACCATGGCAATTGGTAGTGTTAAGGTCCATGACATCAGCAGGTCTTGTGGAAGACAGGGGTTTGGCGTCCGGCAGCACCAGCAAGGGCCAAAAAGTGCAAGCTCATTAAAATATGGGGTTCCCATTTGTTATGCAGGGCGTGCACACATGCACACACACACACACACACACACACACACACACACACACACACACACACACACACAAACGCACAGCACACACACACACACACACACACACACACACACACACACACACACACACACACACACACACACACACACACACACACACACACAGTGAACCAGAGTGAGATTAGTACCCCTCCCTACCTTGTATTACACACTACAGAGCACAGCATTTACAGCACATACCCTGTCTTAAGTCTCTTTTACACCTGACTGCAGGCAAACACTAGTGGAGTACATAAACTAGGCTTTTGCTGAACAGCGTGTGTGGGCTACAGAGTGACATTGCTTCTCAACTGTTATTTGCATCTAGTAGCCTTGCAGATAGAAAACTGTTGTTTATATTAGCTATGTGTTTACAGTAGCCATTTTGCCCATATGTGGCTGTTTGCATTAGGATGGGCAAGCATTCTGTGAAACTGTGCAGAGCTGATATAGTAGAGCTACCTACCTG
Source organism: Protopterus annectens (assembly GCF_019279795.1). NCBI lineage: Eukaryota > Metazoa > Chordata > Ceratodontiformes > Protopteridae > Protopterus > Protopterus annectens. Next base: position 508,449,494 of record NC_056728.1, on the reverse strand, counting down.
GCTGTGTTGGATTCTATAACCATCTGATATACCAAACTGATAAGTATAGTTTTTTGCACTTGATTTGCACTGCACCATATTTATACATTTGCTTTATTGTTTATTGCTGTTCTCCGTCCTCTGTATTCTGTCTGTATTGTTTGTTTTTTCCACCACTCTTAAACTCGGCTTTGGTATTGCCCGCCCCTGCTGTAAAATTGATTTTAGTCACTCCTCCCATACCCATCATATTTCCTCACCCAACTGAGTACAGTGAGATCATTTGGGAAGGAATACTCCCTTGCTTCTTTGATTTTAGCCACTCCTCCCTGTCCCATCTCATCAGCTTAGTCTACTGAGTACAGAGAGAGCATTTGGGAAGGTCAACCCCCTTAATGTCTTAATCTTGAACTATCTTCTGTTTCCTCCTTCTCCACTTAATAATAATAAAAAAATCACACTTGATTCAGCTGCTTTTACTGTAACTGTGTTCTTCCTACTTTATCACCTTATTTTTACTGTGTGCTTTTAAGTGTTCAAGTGCTTTGATTCTGCTGCATTTATTACTACTTGTTAGTAGTCTGGTTAAATGTATCTGTTATTCTAAGCATCTTAATTTTGGTTTTAGCATTTATGCTTCAGGCCAGTTACTTTACATTTAAAAAGGTTTCTGTGGTCTACACTCTTGTGGACAAACCCTTATCAAAACCCTCTCTCCATAAGTCCACCCGAGTATTCAGAACACTATGTCTGGACAATTCCCATCAGTTTCTCTTCCCAGCCTGGTCAACATGGGCATACTGAGACAGTGTAGCAACTACCTCATGTTTACTGACAGCCTTGTTCTCCTGGCACATAATTCTTCTACTTGTGAGAAATGCATCTATGTCAGTAACCTGGAATCCATGCTCTCTCATGCCACAGTCAGTACTCCTGACAAAGAGGAGATTGCCAGCACAAACACCACACCACTCACATCATATAGCCAAGCACAACACACAACCACCTATGCAGAAGTCCTTAATAAAAACTTACCTAAACAGCAAAGACCTCCAAAACGCACTCACAGACATTCCACAGACAACACCAAACACACCACGCACAGCAGACAACACACCAGTGTCTTACAAACACAGCCCATAAGCCAAAACAATAAACCATCACAGCCCACAAGGCATAACAATAAACCAAACATACTAATCATTCATGACTCAGTTGTGGGACACACCAATGTCCCCCTCACCAGCCTCGACAAGGAGAAGGTCACAGTCAGTTGTCTGCCTGATGCCAGAATCTGCTACATCACTCATGCACTTAAGTCTCTCCACAACAAGTACAAGTATGACTCTGTCATTGTCCATGTTGGTGTGAATGACTTGAGATGTACCTCCCTGGACTAGATGAAGAGAGGCATGACTGAGCTCTCAGAGTATGTGTCCCTGGCAGGTATGACCCTAGCCCTAAGCAACATCCTACGTTCTCCAAAAATGTTACCACAATAGAAACAAAAATAATTGACTTCAATAGTTGGCTTAGTTTCTGGTGTCTGGTGCATCTGTGCAGAGCTTTGTTTTTGTGCTTTGGTTGTGACATTAAATGAAGAAAATTCAACTGTCTGTGAACTTTATTGTAAGCCTTCCCAGGTCTGTTGTTTGTTTTACAAGTAATCTTTGTGGACCTAGTGCAATTTTCTTTGGATTGCTGAATTTCTGTTACAGCAGTTTCAAGGGAACACTGCTGTGTTAAGGATGGTGGAACACCACCACTTGCTCTGCTGGGATACACAGTAGTCTCACTATCATGTCACCCTACTGTCTAATATCTCCCTTGACAGATGTACCAATACTTTGTTGCAGTGTCTGCATGAGTATTCCATGCATGGGGCCTACTGAATAATCCTGGAAACAAGGTGGTGGGATGGGTATCTTAAGTTCCCTGTGGATGGAATTTGTGTGCAAGTAGCCTACTATATTTAGTTGCATAATGTACCAGATCCATACATACAATGCCATATCATAATAATCCTTAAAAGTACTATAGAGGATATGGACTTACCTTGCAAATGCAGCAGCTGCAAAACCGTAGATCAGGCTTGACTCTGTCTGATGCAAGCAGTACACAGCCAATACATGAGTAGGTGCAGGATGTGTGGGTTCCCTGGCATAATTTTTAATTTCTGTATGTGAGTAAGAGTAAGGTATCAGTCCCTAGGGCCTTAATTTGTCAGTAAATGTGCTATGTGTTGCCTCTTAGTCAATGCCAGGGCATACTGAGCATGCCTATTTCTGCTTACAGGGACATCAGCAGGGGGGTTCCTCCTCCGACTCCTCCTGTGACTGTGGGTATGGTGACCTAGGCACTGGTTGTGGGCTGTGTATCCCTTCCCTTTGCTGCTACTGCTACAGCTGTTTCCACAGGATCATATTGTGTAGCATGGCACATACTGTGAACATATGTGCACATGTGGCTGGACAATATTGCAGGGCTCCACCAGATATATAGAGGCACTGAAACCATGACTTAAGAAGGACAAACACACACTCTATGATGTTCCATGTTTGTGCGTGTGCCTCATTATGGCATTCATCCGTGGGTGTGTGTGCATTTCTGATGGGTGTTTTCATCCATGGTTCCAGGGCATAGCCAGCATCCCCCAGTAAATGGCCGTGTGGGATGGCTTCCCAAGCAAACATCTGGTACAGCTGTGATGTTCACCAGATATGGGAGTCATGAAAACTGCCAGGGTTGCCAGCACACACATTCAAGACAATGCCCTGGGCATTACACATGACCTGGCAGTTGTTGGAGTAATACCCCTTATGGTTAACATATATTCTACCCTGCTCACCAGGCAGAGCCTTGATGTGTCCTTGTGTGCAATCTATGGCACACATTACCTCAAGGTAGTGTGCTACATGGTAGAACTGTTGCATATTGCTAGCCCTCACCTCAGGGGAGAGGGGGGAAGATATGTGCTCTCTGGCATGTGGTAGCATAGCATCCAGGAACTAGTGGGTATCCTTGATCAGATGTCTGTGAGGCCCCCATCATGTCCCCAGCTGTTTTTTGAAAAGTACCTGTAGCTAGTATCCTAAGGGCTACATATACCTTTGTTTCCACTGAGATGGGTTCCCCTCTGTTGGTTCTGGCTTTGGGTTGTGGCTGGCAGAGCTCAGTGAGCCCTTGTAATATGTCCCTGTCCACCCTGTAGCACTCTACAATCTCCAGCTCATGTAGCTCCTAGAAGGTTACCCTGGGCCTGAACACACTTCTTCTCAGCCTAGGCCTCATGTCAGCAGCACCAGCAGCATTGACTTCAGCCTCTAGTACATGCAGATGTAGAATAGCTGCAGCAACCCCTAGCATTACCTTATCAGTTAAAATTTCCAAGTCAGTATTCCAGTACTTCAGACTACTGAGAGAAAAACCGATTGCAGGGTGTATCCATACTTTATACAGATCTGCTGTAGGTCCACCATATGTGATTGGCTACTTATTATGCATTTCACCTGCCAAAATTGTAATTAACATAATTTAATGACTCTACTTTGGTGTGTGGTGCACCACTGTGCACTTGAGTAGTCTGCCATGCATACACGTAAAACTTTGCGTGAGCACATTCAGCTATGTGGCAAGCCATGCAAGTACATGCACCAGGTCTTAAACAATTCCTAAAAGTAAAAGGACACAATCCCCTGCTGGCTTCCCCATCCAGTGGTAATATCAACATGGTGTAGGAGCCTACAGGGAAGGGAACTGCTGACACATTTGCTCCTTTTAGTGTTTCATCAAATTCACCTCATTTGCATAAATATCCATGCTGACAGCCTGGTAACTACACATTCATAGCTGTATGACCTAGTCAACAGCATCAATGCATCATTGTACAGACCCAGCACAACATCCTGTAATACATTTCTGACCAGTATTTTATAATACTTTTTCTCCTTTTTTTTTTTCACACAGCAAATGTGCCGAAATAATTAGAACAATTATTTTTACATATTCCCTTGCATTTTCAGACATCAACAATGCATTTTTCATACTTCACTTTATGTGATTGAGCTATTTCAGGGAGTTATGCCCATATTTGTTGACATTTATATCCCTTCTTTCCATGGACACTCCTGTATGAGGAATATTTCCCCATACACTATGGATACAAACACAGGGTCTACACGGATGCCTTTATGCTTGTTGGATCACGCCACCTGGGTCATTTGCAAAAAAGTCACTGGCTTATGAAGTAATTTGCATTACATGGAACTTTCCATGTTCGAGCGTGCTTGTGTGCACTAAGCGGTGCTTACTGAATCTAAAATCGTTTCCTCATGTGCACATCAAGGCACGATGCGTACACAAAAAAAAAATAAAAATTGTAGGCTTTATTGAATTCCTCCACAGACTTTTGTTTGGCTTTTTGTCAAAAGTCTTAAAACTTACACCCCAGAATTACTAAATGGGGATTAAATCGATTTTATTGCATGCAGATCCAAGATAATACCCAGAGAGTTCTAACCTCATTCAACTATGCTAATAATAAGAAAATTAAGGTGGCATTGGTAGTCTTAGATGAAAAAAAGCCTTTCTGTTGACTGATATTATTTCTTAGAGTACTTGAAGAACTCACTTTTACAAAAAAATCTAATTCATTTAATAAATTCTCTATACTCTAATGATAAAGTTTATGCAAAGACAGGTTCATTCCCATAATCCCACATAGATTTGAAAAAAGGTATGAAACTGGGTTAACCACTTTGACTTATATTGTTTGTTTTGCTGATAGAGCCATTTGCTTCATCAGTAAGGGAAAACATTAACACCCATGTAGTTAGGGTTGCAAAAACATATTGATCAAAAACCATGGCATTTGATGATGATATTTTATTAATTTCATTGAACTTAGATTATAAGTGGAACACATACCACTTATAGTAGGTTCATAGGTTGGTACTGAGCTATCTGACTGAAGGCATATATTAGCCCAGCCACGTTGTGCGGTATTCACCGCCCCTTTAGTAGTTCCCTAGACCCTTGTACTAGCAGCTAGTACACTTGGCCCCTATCTAGCAGTGCTGTTGGTGTGATCCCTGGTGTGAACTTTCTGTTACCCATCCACTCATCAAGGTTCCTCTTGAAGAGTGATAGTGAGGGGCTCTGTCTTATGTAGATCGGGACCCTGTTCCATAGTAAGGGAAGTCTCTGCGAAGGGAATCTATCCCTCCAGCATGTTCTATTCATTGTTGTGTTGAGGTTTATATCCCTAGAGTGTGTAGCTCGAGTAGATTTGGTTTTGGAGCATGTTCAACAGTTCTGGGTTGGACATGGCTCTGTACGTTAGACAGAGATCGCCTCTGAGAAAGCGGTATGCAACAGAGAACAGTCTTAGCTTTTTCAATCGTGCTGCATAGGGCAACTGTTTGAGGCCAGTAATTCTCTTGGTTAGGTACCTCTGTGTTCTCTCCAGCTGCTGGAGATGTCTAGCCAGGTACATTCCAATTGGTGCATTGTACTCAATAATGGGTCTGATGAGGGAAGAGTAGAGGGGCACCATTACATCCTTAGATCTTGATGCGAACCCTTTCATGATCAGATGGGTCACATAGAAGGATTTTCCAACCACTTTGGCAACATGGTTATCAAAGGAAAGCTGGCTATCTACTTGGGTCCCTAGATACCTTATTTCTTCTTCAGATTTCAGGGGATTAGCTCCTATGTTGTAGTTTGCGGGTACTCTGTTTTTTCCAAAGGGGATTACTACGCATTTTTTTGTATTTAGCTTGACACCATGGCTTTGACACCATGCAATAGTCTCATTTAGGCCCTTCTGGAGGATCTCCATGTTGGCCGGAGACTCTATTATAGCACCCAGTTTGCAGTCGTCCGCAAACTTAGTCAACCACAGCCCTTCCATGCTTGCCTGTACTTCTGAGAAGTATATGCCAAACAGGAGGGGCCCCAGGACAGATCCCTGAGGCACAACACTCGTTACTGGTCTGGATTCGGACATAGATCCCGCTACTCTTACTTTATGGGATCTGTCTGAGAGCCAGTTTGCGATCCATCTTGTGATGTAAGGGTTTATGCCCAGGCTGGTGAGCTTATCAATAATACCCAAATGGGGAATGATGTCAAATGCTTTAGCAAGGTCAAGGTAAGCCATGTGTACCTCCTTTCCCTTATTTATAGCCTGAGAAACTGTCTCAAAGAAATCCACCAGGTTCAGGAGGCATGACCTGCCCTTGATGAAGCCGAACTGTGTGGGGTCCAGCGACTGGCGGTTCCCTATCTCTCCATTTATGAGTTCCATAATGATTCACTCCATAGCCTTACAGATCAGACTGGTCAGGCTTATTGGTCGGTAGTTCCCAGGGTCAGTTGTGGCCCCACCTTTGTGTAGCGGGACCACCGTTGCCATGCGCCATTCTCTGGGCACATATCCTGTGGAGAGGCTGAGACTGAACAGGGTATTAAGATGCGGGGTTAATTCCTTTTGGAGCTTGCGTATGACACAGCCTGGGACACCATCTGGTCCCATGGAGGCAGTGTTTTTAGCTTTAGCTAGAGCCTTGTTAACCAACGTATCAGTAATAATTGGACTTACACAATCCCCTGGAATGATAATAGGCCCTGTAGGTGGTGAGGGGGGAGGGGGGTTTGCACTGAACCTGTCAGCCAAGATGTTGGCAATGTCAAAAGGGTCAGTGTATTTTGTTCCATTTTGTACTAGCTCAGAACAGACCTGAGCATTGCCATTTAGGTTTTTGACATAGCCATAGAAGGCCTTATGGTTATCCTTGGCATCCTTGGCAACTTTCTTTTCAAAATTAAATTTAGTTGACTTGATGAGGGCCCTCAATTTCTTACTAATGCTGATCAGGGATGATTTTTCTACTTGAGATTTGGCCTTTTTTTGTATAAGTCTCCTTCTTTTATTGTAAAGTTTGCTTATGGCCGGGGTCCACCAGACTGGTTTCTTCTTACTTGAGGAAGGAGTCTTGGTTTTATTTGGGATAGCATGGTCCATGCAATCCTGAAGATGCATATAGAGTGCCTTGGTGTAGGATTCCACATCCTGGGTATCATTATCCTTCTGCAAGGGAATAGTGAAGCTTTCCACTTCGGATGCAAGTAGTTTGCAGTTTGCTTTGGAAAGGTTTTTGACTATGTTTTTTTTTGACAGGGGGAGGTGGAGGGGTGAGGATGTCCAGGGTTATTAGTTTGTAGTCGGATCTGACCAAGGAGGGAGTGATAATGGGTGTGGTACAGTGGGTGCCCATATTTGTGATGATTAAATCCAATATGTTGTCCCCTCTAGTGGGGGAACATACTAGTTGTTCAAGGGCATTTGAATTTATAAATTCTATGAATCGCTGAGCATAGGAGTTGGAACATTGGTAGTTCACCCAGTCTATACCAGGGTAGTTGAAATCATCCAAGATTATGGTGTTGGGTAGGACCTTTATATTTTCCAATGTCTCAAGGAATGCAGAGTGAGCATCTTGGGACATGGTGGGTGATCTATAACCGGCTACAACTTGAAATGTGGTTTTGCCTGCTGATAATTGTGCATGGATGATCTCTGGGGCATTATGCTGCACTACTAACCTGGAGATATGGGTATCCTTGATGAATATGGATACACAGCCACCCTTTGTACTGCGATCTGGTAACTGAGGCCGGAAGGTATGATATGAATTGTAACCTGGCAGTGCTGGGGTGCTCTCTTGAGCCTTGAACCAGGTTTCCGACACTGCATAAACATTGATTTTCTCCATGCTGAGGAGAGCCTCGAGTGTGTGCATTTTGAGCTTGAGACTTCTGCCGTTGAGTAGCATTACCCTTAGTTTTTGGTTACCTGTGCTGGTTACGGTGGTTGGTTTGTCCTTTGAGCCTTGCCTAAAAAAGGCACTATGGGGATGGCAAGAGCCTTGGCCAGTATTTGAAAACCTAGGTGTGACACGTGCAACCCATCACTGGCAAAACAGCGAGACTTGTCTATCATGTCATCCCAGGCAGACAGACACTGGATCCCCTTAGAATGACACCAGAAGCTTAGCCAATTGTTGAAATTGATCATTTTGTCTTTGTATTGTGGTATCATTCCAGGTGAAGGTAGTATGCTACTCAAGGTCAGGGTCATACCAGCTTGGGCTACATGATCAGAGAGCTCCTCACTGTCTCTTTTCATGTAGTCCAGGGAGGTACGTCTTAGATCATTCACACCAACATGTACAATGACAGCATCATACTTGTACTTGTTCTGGAGTGACCTAAGTGCTTGTGTTATGTGGCGGATCCAAGCACCCGACAGGCAGCTGACAGTAACCTTCTCCTTGTTCAGCCTGGTGAGTGGAACATCCATGTGCCTTACTATAGAGTCTCCTATTACAAGCGTTAGGTATGGTGTTTTGCCTTAAGGGCTGTTGTGAGGCACACTGCAGAGGTGAATTATGTGTTTTCTGGCTTGTGTTTGGGGATGCAGGTTGCTTGCTTGTCTGCTTTGGAGGGCACTGTTTCTTTTTCAGATTGGTACCTAGTGCCTCCGAATATGTTTTTTGTGTATTTTTGTGTATGTTTTGCTGGTGCTTGCTTTGTAGATTCATGTGTGACAGGTGGTGTGATGCAAGTGTGTCCCTTATCCTCTTGACTGTCTGTTACAGTCATGGGTTGAGAGCGCTTAGCCTCCAGTCTGGCTGTGTATTTGCATCTCTCACAAGTGTTTGTGTCTAGAGGTAAGAGGAGAGGGTTGTCTGTATACATGAGGCAGTTGTGACATTGCCTCAGGATGCCCAATTCCACCAGATGAACTGGAGAGTTCACCTGAAGCTGACCTCTGGACATGCTTTGAAGAGTAAATTGAACTTAAGTCCTGTGGACGATCGGGGGTCTTATGCTATATTATAATAGTGCTGTCTAGGAAATTTGGAGAATAATAGTGCTGTTTAGGAGATTAGGACAAGTGCTGATTTCTGTTTTGCAAGTGCTGCAATAAGAGCAGCTGATCTGAAGCACTTGAGTTGAGGCTTGCCTAGTTCTAAGGGAAAATTTACAGCACAGACATTGTGGGGCCGGGAACAGTATACCCCAACTAACCGGCACTGCCCGACGCTGCTCTGTGCGCAAGACCATGCAAAAAGAGAGTTGCTGGGTTTTTTCCTCTAGATAATTGAGGAAAGTGAGTACAAGAGCTGTTTTTCTCTAAGCAAGTGAGAAAAGTAAGTACAAAAACTGTTTTCCTCTAGGTAATGAGGAAGATAGAGTGCTATAGTAATTAATAGCATATTTAGTGCTTACAAGTTCTGAACAAGTGCTGAGCATGAACAAGCAAATTTAAGTGCTAAAACTAAGAATCTGTATCTGCACTAGATGAGTTACAGGACAGAAACAAGTGCAAATACAGGCTTTCAAATCAGAAAGTTGAGAGATGGAAGAGATTGCCCAAATGGCCAATAACTACAAATTCTGGGCCAGAACCACTACTTATGTGGTAGACAGGTTACCTAGTGCTTACCACTCCCACTGATAAGTTAGAAGGCTTCCCTCCAACACAGAAAGGCTTGGAGGACTCAGAAGCTTACATACAGTCCTGGATACAGCAAATCTGTATCTGGAACACTAGTTACAGGAAAGGTAGGAAACAGGCTTACAGTTTTTTTTTTTTTTTTAGAGAAAAGTAGCAAAAACAGTAGTAAAAAACAATTCACATGCAGTGCAAGCTAGCACACTTGAGTATGCAGCAATAGTAGACCAAACACAGTTTAAAAAATGCAATTAAATTAAAAAGGACTAAAAGCAAGTGCAGAAAGAGTTTATTAGGTAGAATGTGGTAAAGAGATGGGACGGGGGAGTGTCCCAGATCAAATCTACATTGGGGCGGGCAACTGCAAAAGCCACCAAATTTAAACTACAAACCAAAAATAGGGAGGGTGGGTGGAACAAAAGAGTTTCAACAGAGATCTAAGCAAAAACTAACAGTACAAACTTTAAAACCAAAAAATATTCTCAGCTCTGTATATTTGCCGATCAGTCTCTCAGAACAGTGAGACAACAGTTTCAACACAGATCTAAGCAACAATTAAACTCTATAACCAAAAAATATATACTCAGCTCTGCATAATTGCAGATAATATGTAAGGCAGTCTCTCAGAACACAGGTTCCAGCAATTTGAATGCAGCTGTTACTATGCCAACTGAAGACACAGCAGAAAATGGGGGTGGGGTGGGGAAAACAGTTTCAACAGAGATCTAAGCAAAAACTAACAGTACAAACTTTAAAACCAAAAAAATATTCTCAGCTCTGTATATTTGACGATCAGTCTCTCAGAACAGTGAGACAACTGTTTCAACATAGATCTAAGCAACAATTAAACTCTATAACCAAAGAAATATATACTCAGCTCTGCATAATTGCAGATAATATGTAAGGCAGTCTCTCAGAACACAGGTTCCAGTAATTTGAATGCAGCTGTTACTATGCCAACTGAAGACACAGCAGAAAATGGGGGTGGGGTGGGGCAAACAGTTTCAACAGAGATCTAAGCAAAAACTAACAGTACAAACTTTAAAACCAAAAAAATATTCTCAGTTCTGTATATTTGCCGATCAGTCTCTCAGAACAGTGAGACAACTGTTTCAACATAGATCTAAGCAACAATTAAACTCTGTAACCAAAAATATATACTCAGCTCTGTATAATTGCAGATAATAGTAGTAGGCTTTGAAATGGTTTCAGGACTAAAATTCAATAAAAACAAAACTAAGCCAACATCACTAAATAATGTACTACCAGAAGAAGGCATAGAAATGTTCTACATAAGGAACGGAACAAAATCAAAAATGAAATACCTTGGAATTATTTTAAAAGCTAGTTTAGATGATAAAATGTTAGAAAATCTTAACAAAAGCACCGAAGATCTTGACAGACTAATTATCAAATAAAATTCCATATACCTGAGTTTTTAAGGAATTGTACCTCATACAAATGGTTCTGTGACCTAAACTGCTTTATCCAATGTATATTATGAA